>NC_088878.1:5059920-5112112 GCF_032884065.1 Artemia franciscana | reverse complement strand
AAAATGCAGAGAAGACAACCATACACCATGAAACAAAAACTCAGGGGACATACAACTCCTCAGAGGAAAAGGAAAAAAAAAATGTTACTCTGTTATTCTTAACCAAATGGTCCTTAAGAATCCTTTCAAAAGTCTCAAACGAGTGACATCTCTGTACTGAAGAAGGTGATGAATTCCAGACATGTTGACAAGCAATTAGGGAATTGAAATCAGATATTATATGAAGAGCGAAGGCTATATGGAGCTGAATCAGGAATAAACACAGGAGTTTTCTGAAGAGATTTTGAAAGATTGCCGTGAAGCTGATGAAAGACAATAGAAGCACAAAAGAATGTAAATAGACTGTAGATTCAATAGTGGTTTTGGTAAGGAATGGTTGGTGTCCATTTGGTATTTGGTAAGCACGCCGTGCTTTATTATGCATGACAGAAAGTGACCGCGGTGTAGAGGGAAAAGTAGACATCCATACAATGGGGCCATACGGAACATATTACTAGATAAGGCAGAAAAGAGCTTCAGAATAGATCCAGGAAATGTATGTCCGAGCTTCCGAATGATACCCAACCTCCGTGAAACCTTAACTCTAATCATGGCTATATGGTTTCTAAATGAAACGTTCTCATCGAGCAGAATACCAAGAAACCGGACCACCAAATTCCTTGGTCTACACAAGGAGCCTTGTGACACCTGAAGGTGTGAAAGCTGAAGGAAAGCTATACCAATTCAAGAAAAAATAAGAAAATGTGATTTGCAAACATTCAAGGTCCATTAATTCGCATCAAACCATGAAGTAACTCTCGAATATTGCCACAAGGTTAGACTTGATATCCCATTCCGTCATCCCAAGGGTCCCAAGAGTGGTGTCATCTGCAAAAGCAGCAAGATAATCTTCATTACAAGTAGTATTGGAACACGAACGAACATCAGGATGATACATCAGGCCCGGTATGTTTCACTGCCGAAATCAAATCATTAATATAAATCATAAATAAAAAAGGGTCAAGAACAGATCCCTAAGGGACGCCATAATCTACTTCAAAAGGGCTCCGGAAAAACGGATCAATTGAAATAAGCCAATCAGAATGATATGATTAAGACCAAGAGAATGCAATTGATCAAATACCAATATGCGATAGTTTCCAAAGAAGAATCCGATGCGTCAAAGAGTCAGAGCTATATGAACATCCAAAAATAAAGCTGCCGGGATATGACCAGAATCTATTGCCGAATAAATGAAATTCAAGAGAACTGCGCAAGCATGCTCTGTAGGGCGATTTGCTCGGAATACAAACTGGAAATCGTGCAAAAATTTTTTTCCTCGAGAAAACTAAGAAGCCTCGGCAGCATAGCCTTCTCAAAAATTTTGCTGAAAACAGACAGGAAAGAAATTGGCCTCTAATTAGCAGGAGCACTCAGAGCTCGCTTGAGAGATTCAGGGAAAATTCCTATCTCGAAAGACAGATTGACAAGATTGCCCAATGGTGACAGAATAGCTGGCAGAATGGCATAGACCACTCTTGTAGGAATTCTGTCTGGCCCTGAAGACGATGATCCTTTAAGAGTATTCCCGATACAAGCTACCTCAAACTCTGATACAGAGTTCAATACCATTGACTTTAAGCATGAGGGTCTAAGCCAGGCTTTGAAATCGCAACAGGAAGTTGCATAGCTTGCAGAGGAAGCAGTTGTCTTCCCTATTTTAGCAAAATAAGAGGTGAATTCTTGTTCAACATCTTCCTCTACTTGAAGGATTTTACCATGAACTGTCAGCATTGTTGGAACTGAAGAAAAAGGGTGAGTATGTCTACGAATCGAATTAATTAAATAGTATGTTTTCCGAACATCCTTTCCACATTCAGAAAATTTCCTATGATAATACTGTGACTTAGCCTACCGACGCAGAGAATTAAACATACTCCTATACGCCTTGGACAATTGATGATGAGCTACAGATGATAAAGCCTTGTAAAGCTTCAACAAATAATTTTTCCTTTTCCATTTTTTATGGAGACCTGGAGTCATTAATTGCTTCAGCAGTGCTATCTTTTTCAAAGTATGGGGCGTAGGACCCTGATTGCAAACTTCCAGGATAACTTCTATAATTAAATTATAAAAGAAATCAAAAGATCGGTTAAAGTCCTATTCAGAAACCAAACTATCTCATGGCTGATAATTCAGATGAGAATTAAGTAGACTCAGCTCAGTATTACCAAAACGGAAAAATAGGTGATTAAATGGTGATGCTATACCCTGCGCTTGACCAACACTTTTATAGCGGGAAATAGCGGGAAAATGAACAGAAATATCAATAACCAGCACCGAATCATCTAAGATATTTACTGACGAAAAAATATTATCAATAAGAGACGCCTGTCTGTCAGTGACTCGGGTTGGTATACAAACTGACGGTAGAGATCCCAAAGAGAGCATCATCGACAAAAAATCTATAGCAGAGGCAGAATTTTGATCCAGACGGTTGAGGTTGAAATCACCCTTAAGAATTAGTTTAGAGGGATACTTTTAGACTGAGTTTAAAACCTTGTCCAGAATTTCCATAAACGAAGAAAAAGATCTACTAGGGGACTTGTAAACCAAACCCACAGATAAATCCTTACACCCTGACTTAATTTCAATAAAAAGGGACTTAAAGATTCCTTCCTCATTTCTGCTCAAGTCACTTCGGATATTGTATGCGCAATACAAAGGGCAAGGCCACCTCTCACCATCTGTTTCCTGTTCAGCCTCTCCATCCTATATCCTAGAATATCCAAAAGTATATCCTTGTTTGAATCCAAGAAAGCTTGACATAATTCAATAATATCAGTAGCTCCACAACGAACTATCCGTTTCAGCTCATCAAAAGACTAGCAAAGTCCTTAGCAAGTGTTAAAAAAGTAGCAAAGACTAGCAAATGTTAAGGTAAAGCACAGAGAAAATACCATCTTGTTTAGAGGAGGCAGAACCATTTAATTGCGATACATACTTACTTTTAATGATCGAACTAGGATCATTATTCTTCTGATTTTCACTTCCAACTGAATCTTTAATAATACTTTTGATATCTGAAGTATTATTTTTTAACTCAACAAAATGGTCGCCCAAAGAGTTGATTTCACCCTGGTCACCAAAAGAAGTTATCAATTTACTTACGGTGGTTGACAGATCTGCTCCGCCACCAAACTCACCAGACCAAAGGTTGTCAACATCACAACAGAGCTAAAGAATCTATACAAATACAACACTGAACTGATTTTTGTGCACACACGAAACTAAAAAAAAACTGGAACAACTGAATCTGAAATGAGGAATAGTGGAGAATAAAGAAAAATTAGAAAAAAGAGTAAACAGTAATACAATAGAGATAAGTATAAGTGAGAATAAATAATGAAAGATAAGGAAAAGGGAACATACAAAAATAAGAAAAAGGGATTGTTGATAGATTTATTTGAAGATCAATACAGACACATGCAGGAGCATGTGTCTGTTTTGATCTTAGTATATATGATAATAGCATGTGATAGCCACATACAGGAGCATATATCTATCACACGATATCATCACATGCATTTAATATAATCATATTCTAATAAATGTAACAATAAATATACCAAAAGGATAGTAAAATAAAAGAAAGGAACCAGATGAGATAATCGCGTTAGATGAATTAACAGAGATCTTAAAACAAGTATCGTCTACATGCGTCCGCGTTCGCTTTTTAATTTTTCTTAGCGCCAAATATTAATTCTTTTCGAAATAAGTCTGGTTTTAGCCACTTTCACTAACGGAGAAGAAGTGCGTATGCTATATCCGTACGCTAATAGTTCTTTACGGCGACGCGTTAGATCTCGAAGGAAACCACAACTGATGCTTCTACGAGATCTTTTGAGCTTTCCACGGTTCCGCATAATACTATCTTTATCAGTAATACTTGTCAACGTGACTTGAATTGGCTCAAACTTATTCCTAGCAGAAGGCCTAGTAGAAGCCCCTGTCTGACTATTACTGTTCAAGCAATAGCACTTCACAAATGAAATAGTCACCATTACCAGGCAGTCGGTAAACACCATTTACCGATATCAGTCTTTGACTGATATCGGTCTTCTGACCGATATCAGTCAAAAGCTCGCAAGCAGCCGTTTCTGCATTTCGCCCAGACACAACGGGGATCCCGTAAATTCAAGATTCTGACTTTTAGAGGCAAGCTTAGAATGTTATTGATTAACTCTCATTTCAAAACGCAATTTTCCTGCCAAAGTTGGGAATTTTCATGGCGGAGAGCATTAATTCCTTGTTCCAGACCAACTGCCAACATCTGCAGAAGACCTTGATACTTCTGATCGAAATAATCCTTCCTGCAAAATTCCTGCAAATGTATTAAATCTTCCCTAAAAAAAGAAAAAAAAAACACCGAGCGAAAACTTACTCGCGAGGGCACCTTTCTTCTAGGAAATAAAAATCCAGAGGGGCCCACTTTGAAACAAAGTCAAGATAAACAATAACCAGCCAGTGCCTTGAAGTGAAACAGCAATCACCTCTGATTACATTAATTGGTATTTCACTTGGCAAATATCCAAAAACAGATAACATTGATGCAATTAGCAAATCATCCACTTAGTCGAGTATTGAGATGTAGTTTAAATTAATTCAACTCTTAATCCTTAGTTTCTGTAATAAATATAATCCACTTTCGATATCAAATCAATGAGAACAGAATGGCTACTGAAATAGATATTGGTATAAATTATAGATATAAATATAGATACAGTTGTATAGATATAGATGTAAATATAGTTTTATAGATATAGATAAAAATTTAGATATAGACACTATATATATAGTTCATGATTTTCAAGATAAACCTCATATACATTTGAAGTTATCCGCAGTGTTTTACAGTATTATTCTATTTACCACGGTGAGTAAAGCCCTATGCATTGTTTTCTGTTTCTAAGTTTTACACATGAACACTTTCTTGAAAGTACTTTAAGCTACTAGTGTTACCAATTCAGGGAAATGTAAGGAGGACAAGGATTTTCTCAATTTTAAAAAATGAAAGTAGAAAAAATGTATTTTTCAAAATTTCGGGGCAAGTTTGATTTTTTTACGGACGAAAAGCAGTGTCAAATTTAACTAACTATTTTTTTTTTTAATTCACCCTTCAATGGGGTAGCACTGACCAAAATGTGGTCCAGCAGTGAGAACTTCATAATTTAAAACAGCCAAAAGAAAAAACGTTGTACTTTTTGGAGGGGTACCCCTCTTTTTCAGAAACTAATATGTTTAATGATGAAACTATAAAACACTGTTCAATAATCCAGAATTCGTGTAAATTGTAACTGTTAATGCAAGCCTAATACGATGTTCACCAGCTTTTATTTAAGTTCCTGTTAATAATCTATGTGAGTTAATTTTCTTTAAATGCTCGTCTAATAAATGATTTTGTTATTATACGAAAATCAGTTTGGTAGAAAGACACAATTTAATTAAAAGATACAATAAATTTATAGCTTCCAAGTGAAAAAGAATCTCTGTTTTGATTCTACCTGTTGCAATTTCAATAAATGGAAGAATAAGTATTAGATAGGTTTGCTCAGCACAAATAAAAGAATACTCCCCATCTAAAAAAGAGTCTAATTCAGTCAGTAAACAGGACAACGTTAGCATATAATATAATACAGGGGTCGACAGTGAAGGTCTTATTCAGTGAAGGTGTAATAAATGCTAATCATGTCCCGACAGGAATATTTAGGTCATTCACCCAAATTTTATGCTAGTACGGTTATGCTAATAAGGCATTCATGGGAGTAATCACAGCCTCATGTACAAAGTCCACCCCTGTTTGTTGTCAGTAAATGTTTGTCAGTAAATTTCTGTTGTAAAATTTGGTTTCTAAGTGAATTATTTAAAAATTAATGCAATTTCAATAATCTTTGGTAAAATACAGCCACTGCTTCTGTCATCCTCAGACTTGCGCCTCAAGTGCAATTATTTATTTATTTTTCTTATTATATTTTATGCAATAGCCTTTTTAAATGCTGATCTAATAATACGAAAATTTGTTTTGTAAAAAGATACAATTTGGTACAGATAATTACAGGAATCACAGTATTCGTAGTTTAATACAAAGAACCGTCCTAGCCGAGCGGTTAGCACGCTAGAATGTAAATATTTTGTCCGTGAAGACAGAGGTTCGAGTAATGGTGTCGCTGGTTATTTGGTTTGGAACGGGGGTCAGTGGCGTGACCTATCTCATCCAAAGTTGACCCAGCTCTAAACTGGTACCTAGAGAAATTGGGAAAGGTAAACAGGAAGGATGTACGAAAGCTCAGGATGGCTGGTCCCAGCCCCTCCCCCCATTATAATTTCTGGATGATGGGCCATGAAACTGAGATCAGCAACGCTGTTTGGGACGGTTAAGTCCAATGCCGTATTCTTTACCTTTACCTTTCCAAGAATTTGGTAGGGATCTAGAGAATCATAAAAAAGGGCATTAGCCTATATGTCATTGCTATGGGCTTTGCAATAAATCATGA
Source organism: Artemia franciscana (assembly GCF_032884065.1). Classification (NCBI taxonomy): domain Eukaryota; kingdom Metazoa; phylum Arthropoda; class Branchiopoda; order Anostraca; family Artemiidae; genus Artemia; species Artemia franciscana. The sequence goes on along the minus strand of NC_088878.1, from coordinate 5,105,579 downwards.
ATTATTTAACACCAATGAGTGGCTATTATGCATCGATTAAATGTCTGATTTTCAAGGTAAAACTGAAACCGGAATATGCCTGGGTCGGATTTTAAAGGCTCGAATAGGTTATTTTCCAAAGGTTACAACCTGCTTAAACAAGTTCTTTTTGCGCTATACTTTATTCTTGTTTAGTTTGAGGGGGTTGAAACTTGTAGTTTTATAACATAACTCACTAGCTTAACAAGATGACCACCAAGGCACTTAAAATCTTACTGACACCTTAAAAATAAAGAAAGAAAATAAGATGCAAATATATTATAAAATATGTTATTCAATATTATTAGAACATATTTTTACTATTTTATAATGTTTATAAAATATATATCATAAAAAGTAAATTATAAATAAAATGATTTTAAAGAAGATATATACTATAGAATATATTACAGAATAATGATAAAAGAATACATTATAAAAATAAACCGAAAAAATTAAGTTATAAACGAAAATATAGATTGTACAATAATGATATAAATTCAGGTTTTCTATTGTTATTAAGTTTCGTGGGGCCATTAGTTTATTGAGTATGTCCGATTAGTCTTGACAACTGGGTAAACCTTATCTGAATCAATCTTTAGGTCACACAGGAGACCGAAGGAAATGTCGTGGTGTACATATTTTATTTTTCAGAATATAGGAGAGGGGGTTATTTTTTTGTTATTTTTTTCGATGAAGATACCAAAAAGAGTGTTTTCCATGAAAACACGAATTCAAAGTATTGTTCAAAATCTATTGGGGTGAAATTTAGGGGGCTATTTTTTCTAGCTTACAAGATCTGGGATAAAACACTCTTAAATCAAAAATTATTTTATCCCACATGTTTCTGTGTGTGAGAAAAGAGGATATACCATAATTTGAAAAAAGATAGAAGCTTCTAAGGAATTTCTAACTAAGTAAAGTTCCAATAGCTAAATTTTAAGGAATAATACTTCTGATTCTAAGTATAGTAATTCTTATATAACTCCTAAATGCCATGATATTTTTTCTATGAGGTGAAGGGAATTATCTGAAAAATAATAAACCTACAAATCACGCCAAATTAAGCAAACTGAAATCATACAAAATCATCCTTTGTGTTATAGAAACATAACAAAACTTGACCCTTCAATAAATAGCTGAAAATCTTACATTTTAAAACAAAAGCAAAAAAAAAACTTTTAAAGTAATAATACCATTTTTCACATAGTTCCAACACTAGAGAAAATGTTCTTGTAGAATTGGTCAAAAAAAGTCAAACTTTGTTGTAAAGAGCAGAGAGCGTCGGTGCCTCCTCCCCCTCATATACGAAAAAATATCTTCGTTTTGAGTTTTAAAGCTGCTGTTTAACCAAGAACCATTAACATTAGATAGTATGTTTAACTCAAAATATTAAAGATGATGCTGTAAATGTGTCTTGATTTTGAACGGTCAACCTATGTCAGTCTTGTTTTTCCTATTTATTTATTAATTTACATCATCCTTTTTTATTGAGCTGTGGTTTTTGTTTTAAGGATTAGCGTTAATATTGATAACTCCTTGACGTTTGTAACATTGACAACTATATTATGTTTTTCCTTGTTTCAAGAAACAATTCAGATAAAAGAAAGGAGTTAAACCAATTGATACAATTCACATAGTATTAGGAGTGTGTGTAATAAATATATTTAATAGAAATAACACCTAAGGCATTTTTAGTAAGCACAACCGATCTTTGCTGCTACTTTGAGTAGCACTACAACTGTCGCTCATTTGCAATTTCAAGTGTTTCACGTTTGAGTCGATAATAAGTTAATCTAAATGGCTGTTATATTTAGGCGATTAAAAAAGACGCTGTTTTTGGCTCTATGTTTTTGAAATGCCTCGAGAGCAATATAGTTGTCTGAAATATGTTTGAATGTATGTTTAGTGATATGTATAAATATGTTTAATAAGAATATCACTTATCATATTTTGATTTTGGACAACCACTACATGTTTAGTGTACTACTATATATGTGTATTAATATGTAAATATGTTTAATCAAAATGTCACCGAACATATTTTCAGTTAGTACAAGAGATCATTTCTGCTATTCATCCTCAGGGTACTCACACTGTCACCCATTTCTAATTTGAAGTGACTCGTGTTTGAGTCGATGATAATTTTATCTAGACGGATGTTCTATTGAGCTGATAAGTAAAAAGACTCACTGCTTTTTGCTCCTTATTTTGAAATGCTTCGAGGGTGAAATGTTACTCATTGGTGTTGAATACGACAACATAGAATACACCTTCATATACTGAATCAATAATCAGCTGTTCCACTAGCTAGGTCAAATTCAATGAGTGAGAACCAACTAGCTACCAAAATCATCTTCGAAGGACGGGTAGACGACGTGTACCTACAGGACCCACCTCGTAAGAGATGGGCTGATAACTTGAGACCTATAACCTTTACTCCGTAAAGCACCAAATCGATTAGAAAATGGCCACCAGATGCATCGAATTACCAGAAGAGAAACAGCCTAGTACAGCTGCAAAGACTGGACGCATCAGTCAAGTAGGTCAAGGTATTGAATATGGTAATGCTGACACCTTGAAAAGCTTGTATCTATCAGATGAAGCAAATTACGCTAATATATAAGTATGTCTTCTTTACCGGTCATTGACCATGTAATATTGTCAAATATCATCTTTGGCAATTAAAGTGTTCAGTCAACTATAGCTCAGAGTAGGATACTGAATGCCACTGCAAGGGTCACTCACTTTTCCCCTTTTTTCAAGAACGTAACCTATATTTTTAATGTCAACTAATGGCAAATATTTTCAATGTTAAATACACATTTTAAAAGTAATTTTCACTGTCCACTATTTGCAATGTGTATTTTCTGATTTGGCTTTACTTTAGAAGCCTTATACATGAGGAATTTATGCGTAGTAATCGTAAAAAAAAATATTTCGAAGCAAACTTTTAAGACAACCCTCAGACTTGGATATTCTTCGATACTTGGAAATGCTGATAATTTATTTTCCTACAATGTAAAAAAAGTATTTTTATTTCTTATAATGTTATATTTCCCTATAATGTAACAGAATATTAGGATAAACGTTACAAATCCGACCAGAAATGCATAAAACGATTATATAAGAAATGAAAAATTGAAACTCGTATTGTCAGGGTGGAAGAAACCTCTGGCAAGCTATTATGGCTGATCACCATAATTTATATCCAATGCCATTCTTCCTGTGCCAAAAAGTTTTAAATAGTAGCCGTGAATTAGGTTATTTTGAGGTGGATTTTTCTGATAATTTATAACATACAAACACAACTTGGAGTAATGGGAAAATTTTTCCAAAACAGTGGAATTTTCCCATAGAAAAATTTCCCTATTATTCCCAAGTTGTGTTTGTTAGATATGGAAATCAGTGTGGTCAATTTAAAATCAAAAAGAAAAAAATGTTGAATTCACTTTTTGTATATTTATTTTGGTATTTTGGAAAATAGCAAGGGCTTTTCTATTTTGAATAAAATGAAATGAAAATACATTCATGTTGGTTAAAGCTTGAATGAAGGTGTCGGTTTGTATTTCGCTGTCTTTATTGTTGTACCTGCTACAGCATTTATATATTTCTGTTTTGTTTTGTTTCTAGGAGTTTTAGAAGCAGAGGAAAGCTTACACCCACAAAAAAAAGATCGTGTTTCCACTGCACAGCTCCATTCTTTCTCAACATTTCTACTTTTTATAATTAGTTTTTGTTGTTCTATCTATAAATTATTCATTTATTATTTTTTATGTTATTGTTTTCATATATCATTACAGATTAGTTTGTACATTTATTCAGTTAGTTCCTTAATTACTTTAGATCCTTTCTATATGTACAGATCCATGAAAACATATGATTATATACAGGTATTATATATATTGCATATAGTTATATTTAATTATTGGTTTTTATAAGAGCTTCTTATACCGGAATTTTTTTTGAATAATTGCCGAATTAAAGGGATACATTTTTTTGGATGGGATGTACCACGGCTCCCGCGTATTTTGGAGACTACTTCTAGAGACCTAATAATCGTGGTATGAAGTTTTATACAGAAAGATGTGCAGGGGAAAAAGAAAGTAAATTAAAAATTGTTAAGTGTTATAATTAGTTTCATTCTTTTTTGTGGTTGTTATTTAAATATATATATATATATATATATATATATATATATATATATATATATATATATATATATATATATATATATATACATATACATATACATATATATATATATATATATATATATATATATATATATATATATATATATATATATATATATATATATATATATATATATATATATATTTATGGAAATAATTATTCCCTTCCTGCTATAAATATATAAATATTTATAGCAGGAAGTGTGTCTGACAGCAGAGGATGGTTGTCCCCCAACCCCCCATTATATATATATATATATTTTCTTTCAGTTACTGCTTCATGGAAAGAGCCAGTTCCAGGCTGGGTTGATACTATCAATGGTCCCACCGGTTTATTTGCCGGATCAGCGGCAGGAATATTTCGAACAATGTATTGCCACACGCAGATGACTGTCGATATGATACCTGGCGAATTTCCTGTTAACTTGATGGTCGCCTCGGCCTGGGATGCACTGAACCATAAGTAAATTTCTGTTTTAAATGAATTATTTTTTTTTCTCTCCGAAAATTAAAAGAGGGGAGGGCGGTAATATTTCATTTGGACACTTTAATTAATAAAATCATTGGAACTCAATTTTTTCAACGGGCCTGGGAACAAAATTTCCAGAGATAAAATGATGGGGTGAGAAAAGAAAAAAAATGAAAAACAAGGCCAAAAGCAAAACTCTTTCACTTACATAATAATAGACCTTAATGCAATGTAAAAATGTATTAATAATAACTAATTACCAACAGTAATTACCAACTGGCAAATAGAGTGAACTAAGCAGAGAATAGGGGTTCCGAAATTCAAGCAGATTAAATAGATGCATTTGGGAAAGTAATTTAACATCCAAAACTAACTATGGGAAATAGTCTAGCTGTAGGCAATGTAATTAACAAAGTTCAAGTAATTAACATTTGATTAATCAAAAAGAAAAGTTTTAGAATTGATTAATATAAAATCAATTGACTCCAGAAACAAATTATATATAACACATCCCAAAAGCATGGGTAGCCTCCTATTCAGAAGACGTTTTTCCATTTTTAAATGTTTTTGTAAAGTTATCTTTCTAGGCCTTCTATAAGCAGCCTTACTATCTATCTAACCATGGTAGATACTGCATTGATATCCACCCAGATATGGGACGACCAAATTATTAGGCTGCTGAATAGGTTTAGAATATAGCAGAAGTGTCACAAAGTCCCAAAAAGTCCCTAAATTAAAAGGTCCCTAAAAGTACCTTTTCTTGCTTTGGTTTAAAACTCCGTATCCTGAAGACTACCAATACCTATGAGTATACGGTTTTTCACTATTTTCGTTTCGATTGAGATTATCGGAACTTGTTTTTTTGTTTGTCTAAGAAAGACAAAAACTTGTTGTTACATAGGCTATAGCCTTACTGTCTGGACAGAGCAGACATACTAGTAACAAAAAGGAGTGACCCCCTTTGCTTCTGGAGTCACTAAGCTAGGAGGTGACATTGTTTGGTTGGCTTTGATAACTACCTTGAGAACTCTTTTCTGGTTGTCACTCGATACACACAGTAAAAACGAAAAATTAAAAAAAAAATATGAGAATGACTGCCAAGTACAAATATGAAGAAGGTGGTGTCAATACCAGGCTTCTTGTGCGATTTTGAGCTTATGTACATTTGAACTATTAGATTACTTCCTAGCTCCCTTTTTTATTAGAATGCATTTCTGGTATTAACTTATTTCTACTAACTTTTTTGCTTTTTTTTAAGCTTAGGGTTTGAAGTTTTATTTTGAATAAGAAAGGAGATTCTGGGAAAAGAAAGCCATTCTGGGAGATTTGTTCTTTTTCTTCTGTTCTATGTGCAATACATCGCTTTTCTGCCATAAGGGCACCTAAGTTTCACTGCAGCACGCCAGAACTACTAAACATAAGAAGAATGTTACAGTAAAGCTAACGCCGATTTAGCTTCGTCTGGTCGGCAGTGAGGATATTACCCAAATTCACCCAAACTTGGGTGAAGTTGTAAAAAACGGTTTAACCATTTGGGTCTGCCGGCATTAAACGGGGTTTTTCATTTTGCGGGCGAGTTCTCAGCAAAGAAAGAGCTTCAATGAATGAGCAACCTGAATGCAAAACTGTTTGTGATAGGTGGGTTGGGCAGATTTGGAGGATGCGAAAAATGTTACTATCGCTACAGCCTTGATAAAACTGGCCAAATCTGCTAGAAAGAGCAATGATTTGTACCTACACCAGGAAAAAGCCTTGAAAGAAAACACTGAGAAAGAGCAGCAGGATTTGGAGGTAAGAAAACGACTGAGAAATCAGGAGCTCGCTGAAACCTCTTGGACGAGACAGACAAGAGACTCTCGAAAAATCTCTCAAATAAAAAAAAAGAAGCGTATGCAAATGGTCATTTCCATTTTTTTTCCCTTGGTCAAGTATCGCTTGCTGTTGCGGCACTGCTTTATTTTTCAAAAGCTTTCTGAAAACTGAGTTTTGGGGTTCACTTTCCGTTCAAAATGGTTCCTGGAGGGGTCCCTTTTTGACTAAAAGCAGGTCCCTAAGACCCTGTTGTTTACCACTTGAGCCTGTGGCAGCCCTGATACAAGTATCAAGATGCTTATGAAGCATCTTCTCTAAAAAGGAAATGGGAATTTTAGGTCAAATACGGTAATGCCCTCAAAATTTTGAACTTTTTTTCTTAAGAGGAAGAAGGTGTATTGGTTTTGTTTCAGAAGAATGACAAGCGATTTTCTTGAAAACAGTAAATATAGACTAAGGAAATTAAATCCCAACAATTTCTCATGAAAACAGTAAATATAAGGAAATTAAATCCCTGCAAATTCTCTTCAAAATGAATCCCAATTAAAATAAATTTTACTCCCTCCGTAAAACTGTTGAATTATTGACACTAAAACCTATTAAGTTAGTGTATTGACCATTCCAGGGAAACATATTGAATAAAGTTGTGTAGCTTTTATCCAAACATATATTCTCCAGCTGTTTTAAATAGATTACGTTGCTCCACCCCTTCTTGCCTCAACAATAGTGTTCATAGCAAATCTTTCTGTATTGTTTTCATTTGATAATATCATAACTACTGACAAGTCATCGTAGCCCTAAGCCCCCTGAGCCTAAAACAGCTCCTCACATTCTTCTTCCATCCTCACTTATCCTAGATTTGCCTCACCTCACATTCACCCACGCCATACTTATATGTTTTTTATCCTTGAATTGTTTGGTGTAATATCTGTTCGATTCATTCATTTGTTGTAACTTCTATTAATTTAAAGCCCGATTTCCTTTATGAGTTAATCCCCCTTATGTATAGATATTTTTAACCCCATCTTCTCAGTTTGTACAGTTAATCCTGTAGGTTAACCGAAATAGTTTCAGAAAAGAGAATTGCACTAACTTATTCTTTCAATGTACTCGCTTTTCTTGCACTAGCTTATTCTTTCAAGTTATTCTCGAAATTTTTTTGTAATGCTCAAGGGGTACATTGCCCATATCAACGTGAAAATGCCACATAGCTTAGTGTGACTAGCATGTGAGTGTTACAGCCAATTACGATGTGCAGCTGTGTAGTGCGATGTGCAGCTCAGCTGCACAAACTCTTCCTCTAACTTACTTCATTTGTAGCTCCGGTATTTTCTCTCTCCAATCAAATCCGATTCTTTTAAGTATTTGCTTATAGCAACTTCCCATCTCATTCAATAAATGAATTTTTTGATATTGTGAAAAGACAAAAAAATAATAAAGTACTAAGTATAGCAATAATTGTCAAATATGTAATGAAGCATAGAAGTAACAAGAATAAAGATAAGACGAAGAAATTGAAAAAAATGGCAGGCTGAAGAAAGGAATTGTCCAAAAATAAAATTATAACAAATAATGGATAATTCCTCACCTATTTTTTTGTCAAATGATCTAACTACTGTTGATTCATCTCTTCGCATTTTTTTTTTGAGTTGAGTGAATTTCAGGAAAACTTCGAACTTTTACATGGCAAAGTATCTTTCAAAATGTATTGAATCGGTTATAGCCTCTGTTTTTCTGGTAATTTTTTTCCCTTAATCTACTTTCATTATCATTTACTATTGGCAACAGTTTTAACCTTTTTTGTCCACCTCTCAGATTGTATTCTTGCTTTATCTGTCTTATAATTTTTAATACAAATCGAGTATTATATACTTATTTCTTAGCAGTAGTCGGCAACCCATCAACCCCACCGTGTTCTTAGCATCTACTGGTCAAAATCCAGTTACTTGGGCCCAATGTGAAAAGATAATCTATCCTATGATGTTTGAATATCCGTTCAGTAGAGCTGTGTGGCCTCCAGGTGGCAGCTTCAAGAGTAACTACCTGCATCACCGGTTAGATCAGGCATTGTATCACTTTGCTCCTGCATATATGCTTGATGGCATCATTCGCCTTTGTGGAAAGAAACCATTGTAAGTCCTATATAGTCTTTGTTTAAAATATTATATATTTTATAGTTAATTATTATATATTTATTATTTGTTATATTATATTATACGATATTTTATTTATTATTACATAATTATATAATATTTATTTTATGCTATCCATTATAAATATTATTTATTTTTGTTATATATTATATTACATATTATTGCATATTAATTTTTTTTTTATTATATTGATTATTGTTATATAGTTTATTATTCTTCTACTTCATTTATTGCTTATAATATTCTATTTAATTTTCTATAGTCTTATTGTATATATTTCTCAATATTAGTGATGCTACTTATGGGTATCTTTTAGATTTTTCCATTTTGAGAACTTTTTTTTCAAATGAGAAGTATCATATTTTTCAATGACTGTTACAGATCTGTGCTCTTTTTGAGTGTGTATATATGTCTATCTGGAATAAGGACGGGGAATCTCAGTTCTTCCTTCCTATTCCCTTGGAAGCTGGATGCTCACTCTACATGACTAAAAGATAGCAATGCGATTGCATAAAGTAGCTTTGAAAACCATTATCAGTAGCAAGTTTGCAGTCGCATAATTACGTGGTTGCGGCGAACTGCAAAGGAAGATCGAACTCATGATCTAAAAACATAAAATCCAAAAGTAAGATTAATAATGTAGGCATCAAAATTATATTCTTTTCCTGGTGATGTTCAAATTACATAAAGCTCATTAATTTAAAACTACCAATAAAAATATACGAGTCTTTAAAAATTTAAGTAATTTAGGGGGAAAAAATCCCCTTAAATGAGCGTCTCGACGGCTATAATATTCATCTTATTGAGGATTGGGCTGTGGGGCTTTTCTGTGATATAAGGGAGTTTTAATCACGCTAAATACGAGGTGGCACGGATGCAGTTGAACTAGAAGTAACACTGATAATTCAATAAGAAATTCCCTGAATGTAATGAAGTAAGAATGTTATAGTGTTTAGCTCGGGAGAGGGGCTAAATTGCAGTGTTAGCATCATTTTATAGCATGTTCAGCGATTGACATCGCTAAATGATATATATATGTATATATATGTATATATATATATATATATATATATATATATATATATATATATATATATATATATATATATATATATATATATATATATATATATATATATATACTAGCTGTTGGGGTGGCGCTTCGTGCCACCCCAACACCTAGTTGGTGGGGGCGCTTGGCACCCCCCCAAGCCCCCCCGTGCGCGTAAGTCGTTACGAGCCATATTAGTTACGTGCCATTGTAGTTGTGTCCCTGTGTCCCACCTGTGAATATATATATATATATATATATATATATATATATATATATATATATATATATATATATATATATATATATATACATATATATATATATATATATATATATATATGTATATATATGTATATATATATATATGTATATATTTAACTACGTAAAACTTGCGAATATACAACATTCTTGGCTGTCCCATTGTCTGTACATATAAATAGATTGTCAGGTTTACCGACTCTTGAACATGCAACATATAATTGTCCATGGGAAAAACAATCTGTATTCAGATCTATACCTCATTATTCTAATGATTGCCCTTGAGCTTTGTTGATGGTGATTGCTAATCGAACATTCCCTGTGTCCCCGTCGTCATTTATATATCCCCCTGTGCCCCCCGGCGTCCTCGTTGTTGTTGTTTCCCTGTGTCCCGGTCGTCATTTGTGTCCCGGTGTCCAAGTCTGTAATTTCTCCTTGAGTGTCGCGGTCGTCATTTATATTCCCTGTGTCCCGGTCGTCATTTTTGTCCTGGTAGTCATTTATGTTCCGGTGTCCCGGTCTGTAATTTCTCTTTGAGTGTCCTGGTCGTCATTTATATTCCCTGTGTCCCGGTCGTCATTTGTGTCCCGGTGCTTTGTTGATGGTGATTGCTAATCGAACATTCCTTGTGTCCCGGTCGCTTTCTCTTTGAGTGTCCCGGTCGTTATTTATATTCCCTATGTCCCTGTCCTCATTTGTGTCCCGATGTCCCGGTCTGTAATTTCGTCAGTCGAAAACATGACGTCAGTCGACACACAAACATGACGTCACTCGACAGACACACACACACACACAGACAACTTATTTATATATATATAGATAGATATATATATATATATATATATATATATATATATATATATATATATATATATATATATATATATATATATATATATATATATATATATATGTTTATATATATATATATATATATATATATATATATATATACTAACCTTTGTTTCTTTTAATTGTTCAGGTGGTGGAACAGAAACTTTGTTTTCTTCCAACGATTTATCTAGTCCAGGTTTTTGATTTTCAAAAGAGTAGTAGGCATTGAACTTGATTTATTAGGAGTTTTAGAAATTCATATCTCAGGGGTAGAAAGCATGAAATTAGGTGACATAGAATTTGTTTACTCAGGTAGGAAGGATGGGGTACATAGACAGGGAGTAGGGCTCATGATGAATAAGGAAGCTGTTAAGTCTTGTTTAGGCTGGGAAGCTATTAATAATAGAATACTAATTGCTCATATTATGACTGAAAAGTTCAGGGTGTCAGTTATAGTAGTATATGCCCCTATTGAACCAACTGACGGAGATAGTAGTGAGTCAGATGAATTTTACTTACAGGTACAGAAACAAATAGACAGGGTACCAGGTAGAAATATAGTGTTTTTGCTGGGAGATTTTAACGCCCTTGTTGGTAGAAATAGGGATAGATGGTATCCTGGCCTAGGTAAATTTGGTGTAGGAGAAGAAAACAGTAATGGCTGCAGACTTTTGCAATTTTGTAGGTATAACAACCTAGTTATAAATAATACGGGGTTTGATCATAAAATGGCCCATAATTTGACATGGTATTCACGTGATGGTAAGACAGCAAACTTTGTTGATTATGTTATTGTAAACCTAAGACTAGCAGGATCATTGCAAGATACTAAGGTGTATAGGAGTACTGTTACTGATGTTAAAAGTAAAGATCACCATCTAGTAGTGTCTAAGAGTCATTTAAAGCTGAAATTTTGGAAGGGTAACTACCTCCCAGAAAATTATGATGCTGGTAGACTCCAGGATGAAAATTTGAAAGAAACCTTCCAGGAACAGTTGAATACTAAACTTTAAAGTTAAAATTTGACAATATGGAAGATGGATGGAATAATTTTAGAAAAACAATTTGTTAAGTTGCTGTTGGTGTCTTAGGGAAGAGTGTTAAAACTGCAACAAGGAATATTAGCGAAAAAACTTTATGTTTAATTGAGAGTAGAAGGGGTTTGTATAAGAATTATCTGAGTGATTGATCATATGAAAACAAAAGAAACGTAAAGAAAGTGGAGAAAGCATTAGAGTATGAACTAAGGAGACGTGAGGTGGAGACCATGGATAAAATTGGTGAGGATCTGGAAGATGCAGCTAGACGGCATAATAGTAAAATATTATACTGGCATGTTAGTAAATTGAGAAGGAGTAGTCAATCTGGACTAGTGCCAGTTAAAGATAGGAATGGGGCCACAATTAGTGACAAGGAAAGAAATAAAGAAAGATGGGCGGAACATTTTTAGAATGTGCTAAACCGAGATGCAGTTGCAGGAAAAGATATAGATGAAAATTAAAAAGTTTGTAATACCTTGGATGTGAAGGGAGATTTGTTTTGTGAGGAAGAATTAGCGAAAGTACTAAAAGGATTAAAAAATAATAAGGCTCCAGGTGCTGATAGTGTTATAAATTAGTTTCTTAAATATGGTGGCTCTGAGGTTAGAAATAAGCTACTGAAGATTATGAACATGATTTTTGAAAAAGGGGAAGTACCTAATGATTTTTTTGGAAAACCTAAATTAAACCACTGTATAAGAAAGGTGACAAAAGTGATTGTCTTAATTATCGAGGCATTAGTCTGGTCTCTGTAGGTAGCAAATTACTAAGTAGTATGATTCTTTTTTAGATGGAGAAATGCTGTAGAGAAAGTTTTAAGGGAAGAACTGTGCGGTTTTAGAAAAGATAGAGGATGTGTATACCAAGTTTTCACTCTTAGGTTATTAATTGAGAATCCCTTCGTTGTCAAACACCTTTGGTCCTCAGTTTTATCGATTATGAACAAGCTTTCGATTCTGTTGATAGAAGAGCATTAGCAAAGGTCTTATCCTTATATGGTATACCAGACAAATACATTAAAGTGATTTGTGCTATGTAAGAGAGTTATACTACTTCGGTTAAGTTAGGAAATGAGGTTAGCAACTGGTTTTGTATTAAATCAGGAGTTAAGCAGGGTTGTATTCTATCCCCCTTTATATGGATCATTTTGATGGAATTTGTCTTAAGGAGCACAGGAAAGGCAATTGGAGACCATGGAATCAAATGGGGAGGAAAAACGCTCCAGGACTTAGATTATGCTGATGATTTAAGCATATTAGATGAAAGTGTGAGCAAAATGAATGAATTTTTAGAGGTTTTGCGAGTTCATGGTGCTAGAATAGGTTTGAAAATTAATGTTAAGAAGACTAAGTCACTAAGGCTAGGAATAAGTGAAGATAAAAAGATGACGTTGGGTAACAAAAAGATTGATCAGGTGGGCAGCTTCACTTGCCTTGGTAGTATTATTAGTAAAAACGGTTGGAGCAGTGAAGATGTTAAAAGTAGAATATCTAAGGCACAGGGTGTTTTTTCACAGTTAAAACAAGTTTGGAAAAATAGGAAGATAAGTCTGCAAACCAATATTAGAATATTGGAAGCTACAGTGATGACAGTGGTAAAATATGGCTCTGAAGCATGGGCGCTCTGAAAAGCGGACGGAAATTTACTAGATGTTTTCCAGAGAAATTGCCTACGGATTGTTCTGGGTACCCGGCTGACTGACTGTATTTCAAACAGTAGGTTGTACGAAAAATTTGTTTCAATCCCGCTTTCTAGGGCTATAATGAAAGAATGGTTGAGATTGCAAGGCCATGTTCTGCAGATGAAAAATGACATATTGCCGAATATTGTCCTTTTTGGCCAACCGTCTGAGGCTACACGGAAAGCAGATCGTCCTTGTCTGGGTTGGGAGGATGTCATAAATAAAGATTTAAAGAGATTGGGAACTTTCTGGGAGGGTGTAATGAGGGAGGCCTTGAATAGATTAAGTTGGAGGAGGAGCTCGCGTAGCTTTGTCGGCCTCGGGTGGCTTGGTGCTGCAGTAAGTTATTAGTAATAGTAGTAGTAGTAGTAGGCATAAATGACATTATCTATGTCAAAATCCAAAACCTAATAATCATTGCTATTATTTTTCATTTGTTTAGTTTGTTTTACCTCTGCTTGGCTTTCGTCATTATGAAATACATATCGCCAAACCTTTGTTTTTTTGGGGGTTTTTTCAACAAAGGTATGGTAGGTATCGATTACCTTATCCATGTCAAAATCCCAAACCCAATCACCATCGCTAACATTTTCAATATTGACCCGTTTTGATTCTCGCTGTCCAGGTGGATTTTCATTGACTCGCTCCCATGCTCGGTTTTGCATGTCTTCTAACAGTGTGTGTCCTCAATTCATTTCATTTTTGACACGCTCTAATTGTCATTTTCGCATATCTTTCAATCGCCATAAGTGATATGGATTTGGTTTAACTTTTGAATCCTGACGGACCTTGCTGAAATTAGAGTCATGCAAAGATTCTCAATCTTCACGATTGGTGAGCTCTAGGAAGCAGCCTAGGGCCATAGACTACGATGGTAATAACTAAGCATATCAGAGCTGATAATTAGATTACGATGGTAATTACTAAGCATACCATCATTGATTTGGATTTGGTTGTACTTTCGAATCACGACAGACCAGCATTAAGAAAAATGAAAGTTTCAAAAGTGTATCATAGCTGCTTAAGTAATTATGCATTTTACTATTTTATTCCGCCGTACGTTTCGCTCAATACAAATTAATTATTTTTTTTCTGTTTTAGTATGGTCCGCTTGCACAAGAAAGCTGCCAAAGCAATGGAATGCGTTCAATTCTACACAATACGTGAATGGCGCTCAAGAAGTGACAACACAAATTCACTCATTGAAAGAATGAGTGACTCTGACAGAGCCATCTTCAACTTCGATTCTAGAACCATAGATTGGAATGACTATCTTTGCACGTACTATTTGGGAGTTAGAAAATTTATTCTTAAGGACGAATTGCACACCCTACCTGCTGCCAAAAGCCACATGAGACGGTAATAGTTCAACCTTGCTCCCCATAATCCTACAAACTTCAATTATATGCGAAATTCGCTGCAGAATATCAAAAAAATTTGCAGGAGGGGGGGAGGGGCAGGATTTAATTCCTTGAAATCTAAAACTTTCACCTTTTTCAAAAAAATAGTTATTATTCTAAAAATTTGGTATTTTTGAAATTTTTATAGTTAAAGTATAAATAATCTCTTATTTTTTTTCCAATATAGACCCCGTGCTGAAATACACCCCCTCCCAAAAAATCTGCAATCATACCATGTGTTTGGTAAATTCCCCCCCAACTATGTGCTCTTGGTCATTGAAACCAATTATTCTTGCTGACGGGTTATCATCAATAAACAAGCGAGACCCAAAATAAACTAAAACTATGATGAATAATCAGTTAAAGCTCAAAACGAACAAAGATAACCGCTATCAGAAGAAGGACTAGTGTCTCCTAAGCCTTCTAATGACCACATCGTCATTTGCACTTTACTGAAAACTATTTTCTGTATTGAGCAGTGTGTTTTATTTGTCATTTTATCGAAAAAAAGAAACAAAATCACTATAATAGCCGAGATTGCTGAATAGAACTAATGAATATAGATTGACAGTTAAATATGTAATGATATTCATTCCTACAAGTCTCAACAGGCTTAGGACTAGTTACCCCTACTTCTGTTTGTGGTAATTTCTGTTTGTTTTTGCTTTGGATTGAAAAAAAAAAAAAACTAATTGATCTCCCTGTTCAACATTCCCTTGAAGTTTCAGTTGGGAACCTTAAGCCGTTGATTTTGTAGGTACGACCTATTCGAAACCAGGATGCAGTTGGTGACTTTTGATTTAAGTCAACAGTGCCCTGTATATTTCAACTTAATACCCCTAGTGGGGTCACTGAGGTGTTGTAGATACATGCTTTTGACAACCTACATGCACATAGAGAATTTGATTTAGCTCAATATCCTCAATATTTTCTGAAAGTTTCAGCTTAATATTCTTAGCCGCTCCTGAGATATTGTAGATGCACCCTTTTGACAACCTGGATGAACGTGGTTTCTTTTTATTTAATTCAACATCCCTTACATTTTCAACTTAATACCTTCAGCCAGTCCAGAGATAATTCAGATTTGCCAATCTGACCACCTGGGAAGTTTCAGCTTAGTGCCCTTAGCTGTTTCTGACATACTGCATATACTCCCCTTTAACAACATGGATGAGTAGAGGCTCTTTTGATTTACTTTGCCTCCCTTTAAACATGTCCTGGAAGATAGTCTTAAGAACCATAAAAAATGTTCCTAACATGAAACAGGTTAGACCTGTTACATGTCCTAACCCAAAACATGTCATTATAATTTGAAACAAAAGCCTTTTTGGAGACCCAGGATCGAAAATACTCCTTTTTGCAAGTAATACAACCTATATGCAAAGAATGGGCAACTTGCATAATTTACAGCCCATACCCTGGGATTGTGGGTAGTCATTTCATCTCAGCAGGCACATTTTTTTTTTTTACATTTTGACTTTTCAACAAACTAGCCATCTGAAATTTTGATAGGATAATCTTGAAAGCTGAGGGAGGTGGGGCTTGGAAATGGCAGCTAAAAATGGCCTTGGAGGTCAAGCTGCCTTTCAACCTCTTTTAACTCTTAAAAAGGAATTAGAACTTTCTTCCATACAAAGTGGCCTGGACAAAAAAATAATAAGAGTACATTGAAGCCATATCACCCTTTGCTTAGTCAGTGCTATTGCACTGCCTATGATCACTTTTGCTTTCCCTTCGGATAAACACTGACAGTCTATTGAAGAGGACAAGAACCTTAAGTTAAGAGTGGATTTCAAGCTATTAACTTTTATCTAATGAGCATAGCAACTGTAAACCCAACGAATAAACTGCTTGGCTAGGGAAAAGGGAGGGCAAATTCAGCGTCATTTGTCAAAATTTAGTTTTCGTTTCGATTTTTCGATTTTTATTTGAGCTAAATCGGTAAAGAGAGATGAGATGGTAGAAGCACTTTGTCTTAATATGCTGATGAACCAGTATGTAGGGCTTTCTTAAATTTACACACATGTTTGGGAAAAAAAGAAACAAGTCATAGTAACATGTATGCAGTATGCATGCAATGCCATGCATTTGCATATTATTTCATTCTCTATGTGACAAATCAAAATAAACAATAAAGCTGTCAAAAATGCAAGTCATTCCGTAGAGTTTTGGACATTTCTGAAACACAGCCTTCGGCATAGCACTGATCAGTGTTTTTTGTAAGCGAACATTTTTATAATTTTTTTTTTTATTGTTGACAAGTAATTTTTATATCAGTAATGTAAGAATGTATTTATTAAAAATAAGAAAAGAAATTATTTAGAACCAGCCCCTTTAGTTTTAATTTGTTGTAAAAGGAGGTGAAGTCTCCCTCAGATTGTCAAAATACTCTGAGAAGTTGCAAGTAAAAACAAAACAGGGCTGAGACCAAATTGGTCACAATGACTCTAATTGAGATGTTTTTTTTATTGATATTAAATGATTCTAATTGAGATATCATGTTTGTCATTTGTGGATGCTGGAAATCAAGATCATTTTTGATTACACCAAAAGATCATAGAAGTTAGACAAACGTAATTGCTATAAAACTGATTAATATTCATGCCAAATTAATATATTCGCCTTCTAATTACGTTGGAATTCATTGATATCAGTTAAGATGAAATCGATTCTTTTTAATTTTAGATTAAATTTGGAATTTGAGATATCTTTCAAACGACACAAAATACTGAGCTCCTAAATGATTATTTATCTTAAAAATGATATTATATATAATAGTTATTTTTGTTAAAACTGCGATCTTTTCAAACTAAGTGGTAATCAAGGTTCATGTATTAGTTGACATAGTAAAGCTTAGTGTTAAGTTGGCACACCTCAAAATGGCAACCAAATATAAACAGAAGCACAAGTTGTCTATTATATATTCTATAGATGACAAGAGTAACGAAGTGCAAAAACCCCGCACATTCAAAATAAAATAATGTGCCGTTGCAACGACTGAAATATTGTGACGAATTATTAGTAATATAACGTGTCTAAGATAACAAATTTGTCCAGATAATCGGTATTTATGTTGCTATGCATTTTCCTAAACTAGTTGCCTCGGAATCTTTTAGTAAGGATATGTATAGTACATCTTAGAAAAACATATTAATTAAAATAATTATCTATGGCTGGAACTTAAAATTTAATTATCAGTGTTAAGGAGCAGACTAAGGGTGTTGTTAACATAATATATGCGAAACCTGATCAGGAGGCATTCTGAAATTCTGAAATCGGGGTCAAATTAATTCCTGTTGTATCCTTTTTGTATTTAATTTTGTTTACTTTCACTGGAACTATTGGTATTCAGAAAATTACTAGAAACAGAATTTAATTATCGAAATCGGATTATTAAAAATTGTGGTATGCAAGAAATTAACATCAAGTAGTATTTTATTGAACTATCCAGGATATACAGTATAATATTACCTTATATATCATATTTCTGATTTTTCAGCTTTTCTAATCTTTTTTTTTCGGCCTATGTACTCAAAAAGTATTTGTAAGGACGTGAAAAATTTTTCCACGTCATTATATCGATAACTATTGCTCATGTTTTTAATATTAGAAATTTTGGCACATCGGAATATTAAAAGATTTTAGAAAAGTATTAGGTATGGAAAAGAGAATAAATTATTTTGATATTTATTTTTTACTTTATTTACGTTTTTATTTACCTTAATGATGTTTATTTACTTTCACTGGAACTATTGGTGTCCAATTAATAATTAGAAACATAATTTGGTCATCGAAATTGGAGTCCGAAAAATTCTGCTTGTTAAAAAATTAAAATCAAGAAATACATTATTCAACTATCCAAGAAATACCTTAACCACGATATATCTTCTTATTTTTAGCCTTTCTAGCTATTTTTTTGTCCTATGTACAGAGAAAGTATTTGTTAAAAGACTGGGGAAATTTTGCCACGTCGGAATATCAACAACTATTGCTTGTGTTTTTAATATTAGGAATTTTGGCATATCATAATATATCCAACAGTTTTTAGAAAAGCAATTTTTATGCATGGAAAAGAGAAAATTATCAAAAGAAATTGTTTACTTCACCTATTTTATAAAAAGAATGATAAAATTCAGCCGAAGATATCGAAAACTAGCATATTATCGATGATATCGATGAAGCTGTACAAATTATGTATTGTAAAATTATTTATTTAAACATATGATGCGGCATGCAAAATAAGATGCACATAGCTCAACAAAACCCTTGCCATATTTTTTTCCTCAGCCTATTATTGTTTTCGAATTAAATTAAACAGTTCTATTTACCCATCTGAAAACTTTGCCTCTAGAGCATGTTTGGGAACAAATTGTATTTATCTATTCATCACAGTCAGCAACAAATTTAACTTTAATACTGACCACATGGTTGACTCAATGTAATTGACTATTCTTTGAAGATATTTCCCCAAAATTTCTAAAGCAATTGTAATTGGTGAAAAAATAAGCTACCAACAGTTCTGTAGCAAAACTAGCCCCATAATTTAGTTTAGCTTAGCTTATCATTAATTTAGCACCAAAATCAAAATGAAATATCATTGATAAACTTGTATTATTTTGAAATTTTTGCTTTCTAAGCCCTGCCATCTGTGTTCAACTGGTTTTTAGTGGTTGCATGCCATATTTAAAACTTTCTTATTCTCTTTTAGGATGCTTTTAGTGCAGTTTAGCTTCAGGCTGGCAGTGGCAGTTCTCGTTGCCCGAGCTCTGCTAAGACGATCAGAGACAGCGCGTACAGCTTGGCAAATGTGTGTGTCTACGACAGCCAAATATTTTGTTTCATTGACAAGCAAATTGTTTTGAAGATATAATACTCGCATTTATATATTTACAAAAAGTGTTCGGATTATTGTAATCGCTATTTACTGTAAAATAAAAAATTTTTGTGTATTGTTTTTGTACCTTTTTTCTGATTGTTCTTTTCAATTTCAATATTTTTTTATACAAAACCAAGATGCAGTTTTATTGTCAAACTATTTATTTTCTTGTTTTCTGCACAGTTAGTATCAAATTATTATCTGGTTATGGCTATTGGTATTAACCAAGTGACATATAGCGATCGCAAATTCTGTTGGTCTGTCTGTCTGTCGGTCTGTCTGTCCCGGTTTTACTAGTTTAGGCACTTCCAGATAAGCTAGAATCATGAAATTTGGCAGGCATATCAGGGACCAGACAAGATTAAATTAGAAATAGTCGTTTCCCCGATTCGACCATCTAGGAGGGGGGGGGGGTCAGAGGACGGTTAATTCAGAAAAATTAGAAAAAATTAGGTATTTTTAACTTATGAACGGGTGGTCAGATCTTAATGAAATTTGACCTTTAGAAGGATATCGTGTCTCAGAGCTCTTATTTCAAATTCTGACCGGATCCGGTGACATTGAGGGGAGTTGTAGGGGTAAACCTAAAATCTTGGAAAACACTTAGAGTGGAGGGATTGGGATGGAACTTGGTGGAAAAACTAAGCACAAGTCCTAGATACGTGATTGACATAACCGGAACGGATCCGCTCTCTTTGTGGGAGTTGGGGGAGGGTTAATTCTGAAAAATTAGAAAAATGGGGTATTTTTAGCTTACCAAGGATCGAATCTGAATGAAAATTCATATTTAGGAGGACTTCGTAACTCGGAGCTCTTATTTTAAATTCCAACCGGATCCAGTGTCATTGAGGGGAGTTGGAGGGGGGACCGAAAATCTTGGAAAAGGTTTAGAGTGGAGGGATCGGGATGACACTTGGTGGGAAAAATAAGCACAAATCCTAAATAAGTGATTGACATAACCGGAACGGATCCACTCTCATTGGGGGATTTTAGGGGAGGGTTAATTCTGAAAAATTAGAAAAAATTAGGTATTTTTAACTTACGAAGGAGTGATCGGATCTTAATGGAAATTTTATATTTAGAAGGACCTCGTAACTCAGATCTCTTATTTTAATTCTCGACCGGATCCAGTGTCATCGGGGAGATTTGGGGGGGGGGTAATGGAAATATTACAAAACGCTTAGAGTCGAGAGATCAGGATGAAACTTGGCGGGAAGAATAAGCACAAGTCCAAGATACGTGACTGAAATAATCGGACTGGATCCACTATCTTTGGGTGAGTTGGGTGGGGGGGGGGGGTAATTGAGAAAAATTAGAGAATATGAGGCATTTGTAACTTACGAACTTATAAATAATCAGATCTTGATGAAATTTGATATTTAGAAGGATCTTGTGCTTCAAAGCTCTCATTATAAATCAAGACCAGATCCAATGACATTGGGTGGAGTTGGAGGGGGAAACTGGAAATCTTGGAAAACGGGAAAATCGAGGTTTTTTTATCTTTCGAATGGGTAATCGGATCTTATGAAACTTGATATATAGATAGATCTTATGTCTCAGATGCTCTATTTTCATTTCGAATTGGGTCCGGGGACATAGCGGGTTGGAGGGGGGAAACAAATCTTGGAAACCGGAAATCTTGGTAAACACTTAGAGTGAAGAGATCAGGATGAAACTTGACGGGAAGAATAAGAGCAAGTTCTAGATACGCGATTGACATAATTGGAACGGATTTGCTCTCTTTTGGGGAGTTGGGGGGTGTTAATTCTGAAAAATTAGAAAAATTGAAGTATTTTTAACTTGAGAACGGGTCACCAGATCTTAATGAAATTTGATATTTAGAAAGAACCCTTGTCTTAGAGCGCTTATTTTAAATCCCAGCCAGATATGGTGACATTGGAGGGAGATGGAGGGGGAAACCATAAATCTTGGAAAACGCTTAGAGTGGAGAGACCGGGATGATGCTTGGTCAGCAGAATAAACAAATGTCTTACATACGTGATTTACGTAACCGGACTGGATCTTCTCTTTTTGGGGGAGGGGGGTCCAGTGCTTTGGCGAGTTCGGTGCTTCTGGATGTGCTAGGACGATGAAAATTGGTAGGCTTGTCAGGGACCTGCACAAATTGACTTGATAAAGTTGTTTTCCCCGCTTCGACCATCTGGGGGGGGATTTAAAGGAGAGGAAAAATCAGAAAAAATGAGGTATTTTTAACTTACGAGTGGGAGATCGGATTTTAAGGAATTTTGATATTCAGAAGGACCTTGTGTCTCAGAGCTCTATCTATAAATCCCAACCGGCATTAAGCCTCTGATTTTCCTTTTAAATCAATCTATTGTTTCTTAGAATTTTGCTAGAGTTCATGCCATATGAGCTCTTGGCTCTTGTTTTTATTTGTAATCTTCCAAAGTTGACTTTGGGCTATCGATTTAAGAATATATACAACTGAGCGCTAGTTAGAACAAAAAGGAATGGGAGCCATAGAGAATAATCAGCCGAACAAGAAGGCAGAAGGACAATGTAATTCTAATTTTCATCGAACATGAATAATATTTGGTCAAAATCTGAGATTGAACCGGGAACTTTCAATTTGGATAATTGGCGATCTTAATAAAATCAATTTAGAAGTAAACAGTGCGTTTTTAAAACAAAGTAAAGAGCAACATTGAAAATTAAAACGAACTGAAATTATTCTGTATACGAGAGGGGCTACCCCCTCCTCAACCCACCAATTTCTACGCTAAAGTTTTATGTGGATTTAAAACGAAATTTTATTCAAACTAAATGACCTTGTGTTTGAGCAGTCGTTCTTAAAGGAGTAGGACAAAAAGTCAAACTTTGGAGCCATGCCAAGTTTTACACTGTAATGTTTCGAGAAAAAGACCTCATTTAGTCTATAGTTTTCAAAATAAAGTATTATTATCCAAAACAAACTATCTTATCCAAAACAAAAGGGAAGGTTTCACACTCTTAGGTATCACTCTGAACGCTTCATAATATATTTGTTTATATATATATATATATAATATATATATATATATATATATATATATATATATATATATATATATATATATATATATATATATATATATAAATAATATATACATATATATATACACACACATATATATATATATATATATATATATATATATATATATATATATATATATATATATATATATATATATATATATATATATATATATATATATACCTAGTTGGTGGGGGCGATTCGTGCCCTCCAAGCCCCCCCCCCCGCAAACCCACAAACAAACAAATATGCATACATACAACTTATTTATATATATATATAGATATAGTTTCTTTTTTAGTTTTTTATTTTTTATTTTTTTCCTTTTTTTTTGTTTTTTCTTTTTAGGTTTTTTCTTTTTTTAGCTTTTTTCGCGCCATATTAGTTACGCGCCATTGTAGTTGAGTCCCTGTGTCCCACCTCTGAATATAGACAGATATATTTATGTTTTTAACTACGTAGAACTTGCGAATATACAACATTCTTCGCTGTCCTATTGTCTGTGCATATAAATAGATTGTCAGGTTTACCGACTCTTGAACATGCAACATATAATTGGCCATGGGATTTGTGTCCCGGTCGTCATTTGTGTCCCGGTGTCCCAGTCTTTAATTTCTCTTTGAGTGTCCATATGATGAAATAAATTTTTTGCTTTTTTCCTTTTTTTTCTTTTTAATTTTTTTTTGTTTTTTACCCTTTTTTTTAGCTTTTTTAGTTTTTTCCTTTTTAGTTTTTTTTGTAGTTTTTACCTTTTTTTAGCTTTTGTTTTATTTTTATCTTTATTTTTTTTAGTTTTCTTTTTCTCCTTTATTTATAAGTTTTTTTCCTTTTTTAGTTTTTTTCTATTTTAGTTTTGAAATAATTTTTTTGTTTTTTTCCTTTTTTCTTTTTAGTTTTTTTTTGGGGTTTTTACCTTTTTTTTAGCTTTTTTAATTTTTTTTTTCTTTTTTCTTTTTAGTTTTTTTTTGTAGTTTTTACCTTTTTTCAGTTTTTATTTTTAGTTTTAGTTTTTTTTAGTTTTTTCTCCTTTATTTTTCAGTTTTTTTCCTTTTTTAGTTTTTTTTCTTTTTTAATTTTTAGTTTTTTTAGTTTTTTACCATTTTTTTTGGTTTTTTTAGTTTTTTAGTTTTTTTTTGTAGTTTTTACCTTTTTTAGTTATTTTATTAATTTTTAGTTGTTTTTTTTCTTTTTAGTTTTTTTTGTAGTTATTACCTTTTCTTAGTTTTTTTTCTTCTTTAGTTTTTAGTTTTCTACCTTTTTTAGTTTTTTTTAGTTTTTTTTCTTTTTAAATATATATGAAAGTTCTTAAGCCGAACTGGCCAGACATGACAATAAACAATCAAGAGAGATAAAACTCTACAAAAAGAAAACTTCAAACGAGACGACGGCCAGTAGAATTAAAAGACTAAAACAACGCGGATATTTCGCCTGTATAAAACAAGGTGTCTTCAGCACAAGATAGAAAATTAAAAGAAAACTAATCTAAAAACAAATGAAAACCACCACCAATTATAATAAATACAATTTTCGCTACTTATACACGTAGGGAAACGCAGCTATTTGAGTTACTTCAATGAGAATCAAAGAGCAACTTCGAACCTGGAACCTCTCGAACCTAGAACCTGGAACATAAAACGTTACCAACTCAGCTACATCGGCTTGAATACTTACGTTTTTGAATTGGTATATGATAGAAATAATTCATACGTCATATGCGGACAGACAGACAGACAGACAGACAACTTATTTTTATATATATATATATATAGATAATATACAGAAGATAGATTTTTACCTTTTTTTTAGTTTTTTTCTTCTTTTGTATTAATACTAAAGTCAAGGTTCGAACCTGGAACCTCTCGAACCAAGAACCTGGAACATAACGCGTTACCAACTCAGCTACATCGGCTTGAATACTTACGTTTTTGAATTGGTATATGATAGAAATAATTCATACGTCATATGCGGACAGACAGACAGACAGACAGACAACTTATTTTTATATATATAAAGATAATATACAGAAGATAGATTTTTACCTTTTTTTTAGTTTTTTTCTTCTTTTGCATTAATACTAAAGTCAAGGTTCGAACCTGGAACCTCTCAAACCAAGAACCTGGAACATAACGCGTTACCAACTCAGCTACATCGGCTTGAATACTTTCGTTTTGAATTGGTATATGATAGAAATAATTCAGACGTCATATGCGGACAGACAGACAACTTATTTTTATATATATATATATATATATATATATATATATATATATATATATATATATATATATATTTATATATATTTATATATATATATATATATATATATATATATATATATATATATATATATATATATATATATATATATATACTGTTGGGGTGGCGCTTCGCGCCACCCCAACACCTAGTTGGTGGGGGCGCTTCGCCCCCCCAAGCCCCCTGCGCGCTTTAGTCGTTACGCGCCATATTATTTACGCACCATTGTAGTTGTGTCACTGTGTCCCACCTGTGAATATAGATAGATAAATATATATATATGTTTTTAACTACGTAAAACTTGCGAATATACAACATTCTTATTGTAGATACAGTTGTAGATAGATATTGAGATACAGAGAAAAAGGGATAATATTGTCCTATACTTAAATGTTAAAAATTGTGCTTCAATCTCATTCGTTAATTTTTTTGTTATTTTAATGTTTGTTATTTTATAATAACAAACTAAAATAATTTGTTATTTTAATGTTATTCCTTAAGTGTAGTCAGAAAAGAACGCATTATAGAACAACGCTTTTTATCTTAATCTGTTGTTACTGGGTTATTTTGAACTATTAAAATAAAAATCCTGTTTAAGGAAATTTTGAGTCGCGAAATTTTCTACGAGCTAACTCTTCTTTCGTGTGATATGATGCTAAAAATAGCTTTTGCATATGTTCTTGGAGGAAATAGTTTATTTATGTTTATGATGCCAATAAGCACGTATTATTAAGTCAATAAGGTTATTCCTTAAGCGTTGGCCAGAAAAAAAAGTCAAATAGCCCAACTCTTTACACCCATGTTTAAATAAATTTGTTGTTGCTAGGTCATTGTTGAGCTATTAAAAAAAAACAAGACCTTTTGAAGGAAATTTTTAAATAATGATACAACTACAGAAGAGAGAATAATGAGGACTTTTTTCCCCAAGACAGTGAACCAACAAAATCTATGTAAATATTTTGGCCCTATATCTAAGGGCCGTCTTCAGCAAAGAAAAATAAAAACAATAAAACACTAACAATAAAAGTTCTCAGTGAAAAATCCATTTTTTTTTTAAAATAGCCTTGGCATCATTACTTCTTAACGAAAAGTTCAGCCAAGACTGTCTGATAAAAGCTAACATTTTACAAGATAAAAAGGTTCATTCATTTCACTAACTGTATTTATTAAAAATTGGAATGATTTCTTATTGCGATATTTGCTTTCTCTGCAGCTAATCTGATAGTTCTTTTGGGATTGGGCTTGTTTTCGTTCGTTCCTGTTTTTGTTTTATTTTAAATTAGATTATTTTCTATGATTAATTTTGTGTACATAGGGTTGAGTAATAAACTCACAAACATTTTCGTCGAGAATCTTGAAAATTGGGGCCTGGATTCGTATATTCTTAATCATGTGTTTTGGGGACGTTTCATGGACGATGTAATTTCAGTTTGGAATTATGGCGAAGGCGAACTTAAAGGTTTTCTAGAACATTTCAATACTTATGATAGAAGCCTACAATTTACTCTAGAGACCGAAACAGCTAAAAATACCTTTTTTTTAGATGTATTGACAATACACAGTGGGAAATAAACTGGATTTTACGGTTTACAGAAAACCTACGCATAATAATAGATACCTTCACTTCAAATCTAACCATCCTCCACAGGTTAAAGAGGTGTGGTAATATATCTTGTGGATAGAGTACTTAATATCTGTTCAGAGCCGTATATTAAAAAAGAATTAAATTTTATTACAGACATACTTTTTGGCAACGGGTACCCAATTTCTCTCATAAATACTGTTATTGCTCAAAGATTAAAGATACAGTAATAAGATACAGTAATAAAGATAAGTAATAAACAATAAAACACTTACAATAAAAGTTTTCGTGTAAAAATCCACTCTTTAAAAAAAAAAATAGTCTTGGCATCATTACTTCTTAACGAAAAGTTCAGCCGAGACTGTGTGATGAAAGCTAACATTTTACAAGCTAAAAAGGTTAATTAATTAAACTAACTGTATTTATTAAAAATTGGAAAAAATTGGAAAAGCAATTTACGTGTTGTATTCATAAGTAATTTAAGTATAATGAATCTTCTCAATTCTGGTAAGGATAAAACACCAGTTACTCGTCTA
The DNA here is from genome assembly GCF_032884065.1 of Artemia franciscana. NCBI lineage: Eukaryota > Metazoa > Arthropoda > Branchiopoda > Anostraca > Artemiidae > Artemia > Artemia franciscana. The sequence goes on along the minus strand of NC_088878.1, from coordinate 5,078,377 downwards.
AGAGGGGTGTATCAAATACCATGTAGTTGTGGAAATTATTATATTGGTCGAACCCACAAAAATTTAGGAACAAGATTACAGCAACACAAAGAAAGTATTGAAAAAGTATCAAAATCTAGAAATAACTCCATATCTTTCGATTCAGCTTTAAGCAATCATATTATTGAAAATCCAAACCATTATGTTCTATTTGACGAAATAATTCTAATTAGCAATGACCTAGAAATCAAACAAATTGTCCGCAAGGCAATCGAAATCAACCGAAACTTAAATAATAATACATCCCTAAATAGAGACTTGGGTGAATACACACTCCACCCTATGTACACAAAATCAATTACAGAAAATAATCTAATTCAAAATAAAACAAAAATAGGAACGAATAAAAACAAGCCTAATCCCAAAAGAACTACAAGATTAGCTGCAGAGAAGGCAAATATCGCAATAAGAAATTATTCCAATTTTCAATAAATACAGTTAGTTCAATGAATGAACCTTTTTAGGGGATGAACCCCCCCCCCCCACCCACCCATATATGTAATAAAAACATGAGAATACAAAAGTTCTTTAAGTAAGCTAATTTATAAGTTACGTATATCTTTTATTATAAAAAGATTCGTAAAAAATTAAAAGTTCTAGTTGCCTTTTTAATTAACCAAAAAATCGGAAGGCAACTAGGCTTCCTCCCCCCCCCCTCTTTTTTTCTCAAAATCATTCGATCAAAACTATGAAAAAGCCATTTAGCAAAAAAAAAAATGTGCAAATTTCGTTTCAATTATTCCTTTGCGGAGAGCCAAAATCAAAACATGCATTGATTCAAAAACGTTCAGAAATTAAATTAAAAAAAACAAGTTTTTTTAACTGAAAGTAAGGAGCGACATTAAAACTTAAAACGAACAGAAATTGCTTCGTATATGAAAGGGGCTGCTTCCTCATCAACACCCCGCTCTTTACGCTAAAGTTTTTTACTGTTTTAAAAAGAAGAGTTGAGACAAAGAGTCAAACTTTAGCGTAAAGAGCAGGGCGTTGTTGAGGGAGCAGCCCCTGATCTATGAAATGAAGATTGTTTCTTTTGTGAGTACTTCCAACACTAAAAAAAAGAATCTATCCGCTCTCCTGTTAATGTTCTGTGGCATTAAGATCAGTGAAACTTTTCACTTCCCTGGGTTTCCAATCCGCGCCATTAGGACAAAAGAAGTGTCCTAGAGGGTCAAAATATCCAGGGCCCATCCGTCTAAAATAACTAGGTTGAGCAAGTTTGCTTGAATATCGAACAAGTTTTTTTTTAATGAAAGTAAGGAGCGACATTAAAACTTAAACCGAACAGAAATTACTCTGTATATGAAAGGGGCTTTTCCTCCTCAACGCCCCGCTCTTTACTCTAAAGTTTTTTACTTTTTAAAAAAGTAGAGTTAAGAGAAAGAGTCAAACTTTAGCGTAAAGAGCGGGGAGTTGAGGAGGAAAAGCCCCTTTCATATACGGAGTAATTTCTGTTCGTTTTAAGTTTTTTATTTCGCTCCTTACTTTCGTTTTAAAGAACTTGTTTTTTTTTTCTTTAATTTCATTAGACACCTCAGATGATAGCTCTAGCTCGAAACAGGAAATATCAATACTAGCTGCAGATTTTAAGCAAATTCTTGAAATCGTAAAAGAAAATGGTAATAAATTAGACAACTTATGCAATCAATTAGGTATTCTTACTACAAGGGTCAATAATCTGGATAAAGAACATTCGCTTCTTAAAAATAAGATGCTTAATAGTGAATTGAAAATCGGAAAAATTGAAGATGATACGTCCTGCCTCAGTTTTCAGTTAAAAACTTGTACTGGTGAATTAACAAAGTTAAAAAGAAAAAATGAAGATTCAATTTGTCGGATTGTGAAATTGGAAGCCGCCAAGTTAGAAAATAATATCATCATATGGAATGCAGTTTGCGAGGATATTGATAACGCTAAAGCTTTATTCACAGAATTTTTTCGCCTTGGATTAGAATTGCCTGAAGTAAATTTTACAATCTCGCAATATGACAGAAAGCATAAATTTTTAAAGGTGACACTAAATAAAAAAGACGACAAGTTTTCTATTATAAAAAATGCCAGCAACCTTAAGGACAAGACATTTCATGGAAATAATAGCAATTTGTTAATTACTGATGATGTGCCAGCCAAAATTCGTAAAATACGAGCTGATTTTGGCGAAACGGGATATATTGTGGAAGATTCCTAGATATGAAGCATGGATATCAAAGGGGATTCAGACAAACTTGTTTGTGAAAAGACCTGACGGCTCAATTACAAAATATTCATTTAGTGATAGCATACCAGAGGTTGACGACTTTCCGAACACCCGAGGGCATGTACATCATAGTTTTTCAAGTGATGTTCCAGTGAAACAAAATCATATCGTCTAATAGTAAAGCGCCCTGTTAGTGTGTTTTAAAATATACAAGTAGGAAGCGTTTAACCATGTTTGGTCTCGTATTTATCTGTTTTTATTTATCTTCTCACTAATTTTTGTTGCTCTATATATTTATTACTATTCTTTCTCTTTAGTTATCTTTTTTACTGCTTGTTTTGAAGCACATAGAGGTCCTTATGAATAGCGGTAGAATATTGAAATAATTTGCTTTAAAATGAAGACATTTCTTTTTTCTTTTCTTCGTTGTTTCTGTGTCTGTTACCTTTTTTTTTGTTTGTTGGGCGAATGGGTCGTGGTGTGGTTATTCTTGACATGGTGGTAATATTTGATAATGGATGGATATAGTGATGGAATTCCATTATCAAGGTTAAAAGAATTTGAGCGAGATTCTCTTTTGTTTCATTCAGTTTTTCAAAACATTGTAGCTAGTGATAATGAAGATAATAGCAGCATTTTAGATATACCAAAACATCAATATTTATTTTTGAATGGATTGGCAAAGAAAAATTCTAGAACAAGGAGGATATCGTTTTGGAATTGCCGGGGCTGGAGGTCTGCAATTCGGTTTATGCGAAACTTTTTTAGATGAGTTTTCAATTGAAAGTGTTCATGTTGATGGTTATAAATTGTTTCATGTTGGGAGGAGTATGCAAAAGAAAGGTGGTCTTGGCGTTTTAATTAAAAGTTGCATACCAGCCCGTGCAAGACTAAATTTTTTGCCAATGAATATTGAAATGTTTTTTTAATCTTTTATTGTTGAATATTTTTTTCCAAATAATGAGAAGATTCTAATCGCAGTTATTTACCGTAGTCCGTCAGCTAGTCAAATAGAATTTAGGAATTGTTTTGAAAAATTCTTGGATAAATTAGCTAGTCTTAATACTTCTTATCTAGTTATGGGAGATTTTAACATTGACTTAATGAACCTTATTTCTGCTAATCAGAATAGACTGGATAGTAACACTTTGAGGTTTTTAGAATGTCCGCTATCTCATGGATTATATCATGTATGTCTTGTACCATCCAGAATAGCTGTTAGTACATATGTCATTCCTGATGATTCATCTGATCATATGGCTGATTTTTCGCTATATTTCCCATATAATGAAAAGAAGTCAACAAAGCGAAGAGACTTTGGGGAAAAAAATTGTTGGAAAAATTTGAAAAAAGAAATTGGGGAAAAGAACCACTCGGTGATGTAGGGTGGAGTTCAATAATTGATGAAATGGATCCATATCAATCCTTAGATAATTTTTATAGTATATTGACTGAAAAGCTTGATAAATTTTGCCCGTATAGAAATCTGAAAGGAAGGAGGCAAACACCAAGAAAACCATGGGTAAATGCATCGCTTTTGAGGTCTATTAATGAAAAAAATCGTTTATACAAAATTAAAATGAAGTATCCCACTGAAACAAATATAATACGTTTTAAAAACTATAAGAATCTGTTAGTAAGGATTCTTAGAGAAAATGAAAGAGTAAAAAAAAGGGAAAGGATACGGCATTAGACTTTACAGTCCCTACCGGCGGTGCTGATCTCCGTTTCTCGGCCCTTGGGCAAGGAAGTGCAATGGGGGGTTGGGGGCCAGCCATCCTGTGCTTTCGCACACCCTTCCTGTTATTATGAAATTTCATTTAAAAATTCTGATTCTCCTCGAAAAACTTTGAATTTAATCAAGGATAAAATTGGAAAAAATAAAAAGTCATCACATCCTGAGGTATTAATTAATATAAATGGTGTAGAAGTTAGAGAACTGCAAGGTGTTGCTAACATGTTGAGTGATTATTTTCCTGGTGTTGGTCAAGCAATTGTTTCAGCAGGAATAGACTTGTCCCCTTACAGGTCGCATAAAGAATATTTACCCCCTAATGTATGTACAAGCATATTTCTGGCCCCTGTTAGTTGTGCAAAATTCCATAAGATTATCAAAAATATAAAAAACGGTAATTCAGTGGGATGTGATGAATTATCAACAAATTTGTTAAAGAACATTTCTGGAGTTATTTTTGAACCACTTGTCCACATTTTCAATTTGAGTATCAATTCAGGTATATTTTCTAGTAGATGGAAAATTTCCCGAGTAATTCCGTTGTATAAACAAGGCGATAAATCTGATGTAAGTTAATTATCGTCCAATTACAATTTTATCACATTTATCTAAAGAGTTTGAAAAAATTTCAAAAGAAAGGATTTCTAGCTGCTTAGATAAAATAAATTTCTTTACCAAATATCAATTTGGATTTAGGGCAAACCGTTCGACAGAGCACGCAGTTGCAGCTCTTTCATTAGAAATAAATGATTGTTCAGATGATGATTTCCGTGTGGCTACTGTTTTCTATGATAAATAAAAAAATTTATATAAATAATAAGTTCCGGCATAAAAGGGAAAGGATTACAAATTATTAAATCATACCTTTGCGGACGCAAAATCACAGTAGATGTCAGTGGAAAAATGACTAATTTAAAAAGTTTTATTGATATTGGTATCCCCCAAGGCTCAGTATTAGGTCCACTTTTATTTTTGATTTATATTAATGATCTTTCACGAGGTTTGCATCAGAATATTAGCCATGCAATTCTATTTGCAGATTCATTGACATTGATGGAAAATCTGACTATAAGGGTTACCTCAGTAAATCGATGGCTTGTTTCCAATAATCTAGTACCAAGTTTTACAAAAACTAATTTTATGGTTTTTATCGTTCAAAACGTGCCACTCGAGAGATTTCTTGTCAGTAGCTTCAGGTTGGTGACCAAGAAATTTGTAGGGTCCAATCATATCGTTATTTAGGAGTTTTTCTTGATCCCCTATTGTCATTTCATAATCATATTGAGTATTTAAGATTAAAACTTGCTCAAAATATTGAGTCGATGTATCGTGTGAAGAATATTTTTCCTTTTACCATTTTAAAAATAATTTACCATTCTCTAATTACTTCTTATTTGAATTACTGCTCAGTTGTACATCTTAATACATTTTGGAAGCATATAAAACCCTTACAGGTACTACAAAATAGGGCAATAAGAATGCTTGGAGATTTCTTACATCGACCTTCAAAACTTGAAAATGCTTCGGAAACTAAAACATTATCCTTCTTCTTAAATTTGTTAGATTTAAATGAGATACGAGTATTAAATGCTTCCATATGGCATTTTCAAAACCTAAAATTCAAAAAATTATTTCTATGACAAATCTCTGTTAATTTTACTCCCTCGTTTAGATTTTCGGAGATCTGGGATGTACCGAATTCCTTTTGTAAGTTCTGAAAGGTCAAGGTTCTCGCTTAGGTACCAAATACCCTTCATTGCTTCCAATTATAAGCTGAATGATAAAATTCTGTTTGATCCATCCCAAAAATCTAAACTAAATTTAAAAAAGCAAATATTAAAGATTGTTTGCTAAATTTTTGATTATTCACCATTGATGATGTAAAATTAAATCATTTAATCTTCTTATTCGTATGTTTTGTTTTTCTGTCCCTGTGTCTGGGATGGCCTCCCACGCCCCTCCTGCCCGATATTTATTTATTTACTTATCCTTGTTACTTCTCTTTTATAATTTTTTTTCTATTTTGTTTGTCTTTTACCGTGTTAAATTTTGGAATCATTATTACGATGAGATATTGATGTTTTTTCTATATTTTTGCGCGGTCCCAGCCTTACGAGCTCTGCTCTCTGTTGGGGCATAATACTGTTTTTTTTATTTTCTAAGTTGAATAAAGAAAAGAAAGTAAGGAGAAAGGAGATTGAAAATGCGGTCGGGTATATGTTGACTGGGCTTATATATGTTCATCCTCAACAGTTTGCAGTTTGACAATCATGTTTGTAAAGTCCTTTGTTCCAATGATAATTCAGTCATGTCTTAAGAATCTGGTTCTTCGGTGTTAAGGACCTTTAACTGAAGAGTGATTAAAATTAAACAAAAAAATACCTAGTCACATAGTCTGGTAGAAAAATAAATTGCAGGAACATTTAAAATATGCTACCTAAAAATACTTCTTTCCCATTTTTTTTAATACTTTCTTCGTCCTAATATGTGCTATTTTACCTTTCTGACGGCGTTTCTTGATAAAATGTTATTACTACAAAACTTGACTTTAAAAACGCTATGACTGCAATGACTGCAGAACACGGATTTGGAAGAACGGCGGTGATCAAGTTTACTGCTTGTTAAATAAAAAAACAAGTTTTTTTTACGGGAAGTAAGGAGCGACATTAAAACTTAAAACAAACAGAAATTACTTTGTATATGAAAGGGGCTACTTCCTCATCAACGCCCCGCTCTTTACGCTAAAGTTTGACTCTTTCTCTTAACTCTACTTTTTGAAACAGTAAAAAACTTTAGCGTAAAGAGCATGGCGTTGATGAGGAAGCTGTCCCTTTCATATACGAAGTAATTTCTGTTCGTTTTAATTTTTAATGTCGCTCCTTACTTTCCGTTAAAAAAACTTGTTTGTTTTTTTTTTTAATTTCTGAACATTTTTGAATCAATGAATGTTTTGATTTTGGCTCTCCGCAGATAAATAATGAAAACAAAATTTGCATATTTTTATTGGCAAATTGGCTTTCTCATAATTTTGATCGAACGATTTTGAGAAAAAAGGGAGCGGGGGAGGAGGCCTAGTTTCCCTCCAATTTTTTGGTTGCTTAAAAAAGCAACTAGGACTTTTAATTTTTTCCGAATGGTTTTATTAGTAGAAGATATACGTAACTTACAAATTAGCTTACGTAACGAACTTCTGTATTCTCATGTTTTTATTACGTATATGAAGGGGTTCACCCCCTCGTCAGTACCTCGCTCTTTACACTAAAGCTTAAATTGTGTCCCAATTTCTTAAGAATGACCCCTGAATCACAAAACCCATAGAATAAATAGCTGAAATTACTAAAAATATTTTAGCGTAAAGAGCGAGGTATTAGGAGCAGGTGAACCCATCATATGCGTAATAATTTATGCGCGTTTTAAATTTAATCCTTCTCCTTACTTTCAGTTGAGGAATCTTTTTCATATTTATTTTTTTCATTGTTTTTTTAAATAATGGTAGAAAATCCTGCGCTCCCTTCATGAAACTTTTCTTCCCCCATGACAAACTCCTCCAAGGAAAGTTCCGCCAACATATCCCCCTCTTCTCAACCCACCCCCAAACTAAAAAATCCCTCAGAAAACGTCTCTACACTTCCAAATAACCATTATTATATGTAAGCACTGGTCAAAGTTTGTAACTTGTGGCCCCTCCCACGGGGACTATGGGTGAGTAAGTCGTCACCAAAGACATAGTTATAAGGTTATTTAACTATGCTGAATAAAATGACTGTCTCAGAATTTATATCCGGTGACTATGGGAAAACAATTAGCGTGGGAGGGGGCCTAGGTGCCCCCCATTTTTGGTCACTTAAAAAGGGCACTAGAACTTTTCATTTCCGTTAGAATGAGCCCTCTCGCAAGATTCTAGGACCAATGGGTCAATCGATCGCCCCTGGAGAAAAAAAAACAAAAAACATACAAGCAAATAAACACGCATGCGTGATCTGCCTTCTGGCAAAAAATACGAAATTCCACATTTTTGTAGATAGGAGCTTGAAACTTTTACAATATGGTTCTCTGATATGCTGAATCTGATGGTGTGATTTTTGTTAAAATTCTATGACTTTTAGGGGTCGTTTCCCCCTATTTTTTTAAAATAAGGCAAATTTTCTCAGGCTCGTAACTTTTGATGGGTAAGACTAAACTCGATGAAACTTATATATTTAAAATTAGCATTAAAATGTGATTCCTTAGATGTAGCTATTGGTATCAACGTTCCATTTCTTAGAGTTTTGGTCACTATTGATCCGGGTCGCTCCTTACTACAGTTTGTTACCACGAACTGTTTGATAAAAACGTAATTCAGTGATTCGTTACATCTTGGGGAAAAGCTTAACGTCTGAAATTCTGAAAGTGAGACACTGGCTTAAAGCGAAACAGTTAAAACTTTAGAACTTAATCTTAACAAAGGAGTTTTCTTTAACTCTCTCAACCTTCTCAAGTAAAAACTTAAACAGAACTATTCATAAATCGTTTAATATCATTCACTGTACAAATTCCATTCCTTAATAAACTTGAAAATGATGTAAAACGTGGAATTCAGTAATCATTCAGTGGCTGATGAGGGATCAACTTGTAAAGCTAGAAGATTCTATTGAAATTATACTGCATTCCTAAGTGTCTTATTAGTATTGAATGCTTATCCAGATATATTTTTAGTAGGCTTATAACTTAGAATAGGTGGGACTATTCTGAGTCACAATCTACGTGGTGAAAACCATAAGAGTATTGGAACACTAGAAGAGAGAACTTTACACCATACCTGACGATCAAAATGTCCTCTTTCAGAAAAGTAAACAAAGTATTATGCTTGTCGCACATATAACCTTCTCTGAACCTCTGGGTAATTTTATTTATCTTAAAATTGTTAAAAAGAAGTGGCATGTTTAAGCTGGAATAAACTTCCGACAGTCTGACTGTGTCGCTCTTCAGAACTGAGAATTATTATTATTAAGAATTAACGACGCTTCTTGACTACTAAGGTCCCTGTGTCGGCCCTGCAGTGTATTCCTGCAGCGTGATTCGAGCTCTGGGTCCCGTATTACCAAGCTAAGGTCAAATCCACTGCGCCACCACAGAACCTTCAGAACTGAGAATCCTTCCATCCAATAAAATTAAAAAAAGACAAACTGAAAAGGTGGCAGTCTCATGGGAAAAGATCTAGGGAGTGTGGTGTATTGTTTTTAATATTGTAAGCATCTATAAGTAAGTAAGTATATTTATAACCCGCGATTTTCCAAAAAGGATGCAAAGTAAAGAACAAAGAAAAAAACATAATCTACAAAGAATACAAAAAAAAGCAGAACATAAAAAAAGACAATCAAAATCAGAACATAAACAAAACCATACAAACGAGAAAAATACGGCTATGTTCGCCGATTACAAGTCAGCGAAGAAAAATAAAGAGTATCAGCCCTTAGGTCCTTAGTGATGTAATCAAACAGTACTAGTGGGTAGGCAAGACCAAAGTGAGAAATGATCTCTCGGTTTCTATATCATCTTGGTAAACAAAGTAAAAAAATATTTGAAATAATCTCTCCTTAACTAAAGAAGGGCTTTTTCCCCATTAAAGGCTGGAAACCAGAAAGAAACAGAATTGTTGAAGAGCAAAAACTATAGTAAGCTTACACAAACCTCACTGACTATACTTTCCTCTATTTGGCGAGATTTTACCATACGAGATACGGATACACTAAAACACTGGCAACAAGAGATGAGCATGTATCCGAAAGAATAACAGAAAAAGTAATGCCAAGCCACTTCAAACAAAACTTAAACAAGAGAGAAATGATGATAATACAAACCAGTGAAAAATGTAAATTTCAATGCAAATATTTTGGTCAAGACCTTTGCTTGACCGTCCTCAATGCACAATATAAAGAAAAAAATTATTGATAAAAATCCAAAGATAATATAATAAACCAAACCTTAAAACAAATACAAAAACTTGAATATGAAGACCCTCTCAAAGTAATGGTAAAACAGCTAACCAGCAAGATCTTTTCAGCATCGTAGGGTAAATAGGATTATTCCGAAGTCTCTACGTTTCCGATTAGATGTGTTACTCTTTCACCGTTACTTCGAGAGGGTCTTAATATTTTAGTGTTTGTGTTTATTTTAGGTTTGGTTTTTTATATTATCTTTTTGATTTTTATTAGTATTTTTTTTAACATTGTGCACTGAGGACGGTCAAGCAGAAGTTTTGATCCAGATATTTACATTTTAATCTATGTTTTTCCCTGGGACGTATTATCCTTGTTTCTCTCTTCTTTAGGTTCTTTAGGTTTTTTTTTTTCATTATTAGCCAGTGTGGTCTCAGAAATTATTTGCAAGCCACTTCATCTTTCAAACACCCTCAATTAGCATTGTAACCACACGTAAGTGAGGAGCAGGGTTAAAAATATTAAAAGAAAAGAACTAGGATTTAGAAGCATTTACAGAAAGTCTAACTCTGTCCAATACATCAGTCAGAACCTGCGGATTATCTGTTATTGCTAACTAATGGTACAGCATCAGCGTAAGTAATTTGACTAACACCAGCATTTTTAGAAAATTCAGGAGACAAACCTCACAGAAAATCAGCAAGCACACTTTAAAAAAATATAAAGAGACAGCATACCAACTTGTCTGACTCCCTTCTTTGCTTTGATTGGCTCAGATATAAAAAACATCCGATTCAACCGAATAAAATAATCACAGTACCAATATTGGAGATTACGATAGAAAAACTCGGCTCCTACTGGAACAAGGCAATGAAGCGCTTGCGAATGTAAGACATTGTCAAATCTCCCTGCAATATCCAACGTGCAAAAATGAAGAGGGCTTTTTGTATTTTTACCGAAACCAACAACTGACCATGTATATTATGGGTATAACAACAACCATAACCCGTTCTGAACCAACTTGATAATCAGAAAAATCCCATTCAGTCAAAATTTCAGGCAAGACGGCGTACTCAAATAGCGTACTCATGAAGCAATATATTGTAATTGGTCAATAACTGGAAAACTTGTCTGCGTCTTTTCCCTTTTTCAAAGTCGATGTTATGATTCCTTAGAGAAAACTATCGAGAACCAACATCTGAACCAAACACCACTGGAAAAGAGCTGAATATGTGCTAACAATAAGGGAGAGTTAATGGTGAAGAGATTATAACACATATTATGCATTTTAGGAGCATTTGACTTCTTAACCATCTTCAGAACGCAGCAAATATCACCACCAGATAAAGACAATGTTTGAGTTTGCTGAAGGACTTGAGAAATGATATCATCCATTAAGGAAGAAGACACAGCCTGCATAGACTGATTAAATGTAGAATTAACATGAGTAAAATGAGTAATTAAATCACTAATTCGTAGAAGATTGCTAATCACTAACGATTGAAGGCGTACTTTTGCTGCTATTTCTTACATCGGACCACGATTTATGACATTAGGGGCCGTCTGAGGCATTCAGGAGGGTAGGGCGTAAAGAAGATCTAAGCTGACGTGCAGCATTTTTTTTAGTTTTCAACCCATTTCCAAACTTGTGCCAATCACATGAAATCTAAAGATGTAGTCAAATTTAGCGTGTTGCTTAACGTTTTTCTTTTCATGGCACACGTTTTACAATGGCTTTCTGGTGCTGATTCTAGTACACTCAGCAGGAACTGTGGATTAAGCGGTTGTCTTCAAGGATTGTATGGGTCGTAATAGTAACAATTTTGATCACTCCTAGCTGTCGGTGACCTCACTGAGGTTCGCAAAAGTTGAAAAGGTACTTTCAGGCTCGACAACAGCAAGCAGAGAACATAAACTTCTCTGGTTTTTAACTTTCTAAACTTTCTGCTTTCTGAACTTTTTCTTATATAGAATAAACTTCAGAATTTACTCGTTTCAATTTGACTTATCAAACTATTTATTAGTTAGAGATACGATCACAATCAGGTAGAGCAGACGACTTTATTTCACAAGTTAAAGACAGGTGATCATCATCGAATTTATCATCTGAAACAATGACCGGAGGAATTACGAGGAATCCGTTTGAAGCGATAATATGGTCAAGTTTTGATGTAGCACAATCATGGTCATAGATGAAGGTAAATTGTTTGTCTTTATTGAATAGCTGAAAGCCACTTGGCAAAACATCAAATAACATGTCAGTTCTTTCAGATCGGGATAGAAGATTAGCATTAACAGAACCTGATAAAATCCAGTTTAATCCTTGATTAGTCCACTCTTTGTAGAAATATCCTGAGTAGCTGGCAAGTATCCTGAAGTATCCTGTATAAAGAAGTATCCTGAGTAGCCGCGAAGGAAGATAGGGATGCAAGGAAGATAGGGATCCAAGCATCAAGAAGTATCCTGAGTAGCCACGAAGGAAGATAGGGATGAAGTTATCTTGTGATTGCATGACATATAGACATTAATTAGAGTTACATTTCTTACAAGTAAACTATTCTTCGCGTGATATGTCACTATAGGGAAGCTTTTGAGTATTTTCTTGTAAAAAAGGGGGATAGGTAGCCTTGTAAAATCAAACCACAACCACACATGATTTTATTTTCATCTTAATTAGATTTAGTTCTTGGAAAGGAAGGCTGTAAAAAATGACTTCGAAGTGCAAGAATACTGTACTTGAAAATGTAACACATTGCATTGAGGATTTCACATTTTTTACAAGTAAACTATCCTTTCGTGTGATATGTCACTACATGTAGCTTTTGAATAATTTCTTGGAAGAAAGGGGGGAGAAGTATCCTTGTAGCCTCAAAGCACATTCACTCGTGATTTTATTTTGATGATGAAGTGCTTTTACGATTGCATGACATATAGACATTAATTAGGGTCATATTACTACACTTTATTGCCAGTGTGTTTTGATAATCAGACAAAAGCTCAGGTTTCTAAGAAGACCAAACTAAAGTTGCAAGGTAGCCCTTGAATTATTTTAGCTTCACGTAAGAACGTGCAGGGTGTGGGTGAACGTTAAAGAGTATCTGTATTGGCGTTAATTAGGAAATTCTCTTGAAGAAAACTATATCACAATCAATCAGAACTATATCAGCAATCAGAAGATCTTATTTCGTTGGTTCCGTTAATATTAAGTAAAACGAAACATAATGTGTTGCCACTAACAGTCATTCCTTATCCTTGTTCAGAGCTCTTTTCAACACTAGGCATCTAAAACTACAGGAAACATGGTCATCCCCATAATTAACGTAATTTCGGCTTGCAGTGCATGAATTATTACGTGTGTTAGAATGCTCGACTGAGCCCTTTGAACAATTATGGCTGGTCAGTGAGATTGGGCAATTATTGACAAAGTGGTTCAGCGATTGACAGTGTCAATCTATAGTAGGTGTTTTCCTGTATAGTCTAATTCTAAAAACTCGTATCCCAAGCGCAAACCATCGTTCAAAGATTTTTTTAGGGCACCTTGATCAAAAAATTTGAGTCGAAGGATCTCTTTTGAGATGAAAGAGATCCTTCATCTCAAAGAGATCTCATTTGAGATGACTTTTGAATCTCTGAGATGAGTGGCCACGTTTAGTTGACTAGTTACAGTGGCAGTGAAATACTCGACTGAGGCTTTATCTTGGGTGTGAAAAACCAATCTTTTCTTGACAGAATCGGTTCTCACACTTACGATACCGTTATGACCGTCTAGGGTATCAAGGGTCTTTTTGCGCTCAATAAAATCTTTAAGATCGGTAGTCTTACTGAAGTCTTTCAAATTAACTGCATACGACAGTATTGAAGAAACAGAACGCTCATGCACTGACAACAGAAGACGATTGATTGTTCCGGGCAGGATAGTTATCAAACATTAGGATAAAGAGCATAATTTTGATAAGCAGAAGTTTACACGGCAACTCAGTGCATTATCGGCGGGAATGAGGGGTACTTCACCAGGGTGGCGGATAACAATATCATCAGCATCACACTTTCTGATAGTGTCAATAATATTAGAAATTAGACCTACGTTGCCCGGGCAACGTGAAGTGTTGCGGCAACCTTTGTCCGGCTTCGCCGGCTAAAGTGTTTTGTTTCTTCGCTACCAATAAGTAGTCACATGATCAAAGGCTATTCCTCAGCGTTGAAAAAACAACAATAAAATAGTATCGAAAGAAGGGACTAATATGACTTTGCAGCCAGTTGAACTTTATCCTTTTCGATCATAGACATCGTGACAGATGAAAACTTGGAACAATGTCTTATATAATCTAGTTGGTATTATAAAGCTATCCGTAACTTTTCAGGATTAAATACCATAGGTGACACTAATTATTACGAAATTACCTCATTGTTTTACATTATTGTTTGTACCCGTTGCGTAAACACTTAATTCTGTCAGATTTAAAGAGATCGAGTACAATGTGCACCAATTTGGACAAATTTCTAGCCCAAAGTGAACAGATTCTTACTTACAAGTCCCTCTCTCGTATAGATATCAAGTTCACCGGAAACAAATAAATGGGTACACCAAATAGCGTAGTTGCAAACCCCTCATCGCTGAAGTTGACTGTAGCCTAAAAGCAGATTATTACTTACAAGTCCCCTACTTGTCTTACCACTGGAACCAAATTGGTTTTACCATCAAATACACTGGAAACAAATAATAGATACACCAACTAGCAAAAGTTGCTAACCCCTCAGTGTCTAAGGTGATTATTATTAACAGCCAACTGTTGCTTACAAGTCCTCTATATGTCTCATATATCGGCCTAGATTTCGTTTCAGCGTGTACCTTACTACTGAAGTTGTCAACCCCTTAAAACTTTCAAACTGGTATACCCTCATGAAGGAATTTTAGTACCAAAAAATGGATGTCATATTCTTTGATCAGCTCATCAAGAGCTACCGATTGCAGTCGATAAAAAATTCTATCTTTCTTAGTTTAAAAGTTGATTTTTTCTGCCGTAGGCCAACTTTCTAACGTCACCACTTAGAAAGGAGCAAAGGATAAGCTTCAATTTCTTTAGCAATGGGAGAACTTTTAAACTTTATTAGGCACATCTGGTACAATTTCTCTACCGCAATCCCAAGCCCCAAAAACCGACCGATAAACTCAGCTGAAATCACGAACAGGAATGGATAGAAACAATAGATGGCAGCACTTTGGGACCCCTGGGAAAATGCCACATTTTTATTTCTGTAAATTTTTCTATTTGTCACTCAAAGAAGATATATTGGCTGTGGGACGGGGTAACTGCTGCATATATTGAAGACTTATAGATTTTAGTCCATCTTCAATTTGAAAGTGGTGCCTGCCTGCTACACAATACTACTGGTAAGCGCGTAATCACCTATTCTCTTAGACTTCGTTTCTTCAGGATAGGAAAACTAGAAGATTTATTTTCCAGCTTCGGAAACCTAGGCGAGCGTAAGAAATTCAGACACATGGCTCTTCATAATATATGGGAAGAAGGCCTTATCAATGCTATTTCAGACAAAATTCAGGACAGGGCTGTAGACAGTGTTTCCACTTCGCATGCTTCGAAAATCGGTATATCTACCTAAAATTCGGTAGAAAATCGGTAGATGGCGTTACGCTATCGGTAGAAAAATCGTAGGGAATTTCTACACATGCCCAAACCCTTTAAGTATGTGTTAAGTTCGCAAAAATGCTCAGTTTTTTGCTGAAGCTCCCAGATCAATTCAGAATTAGACCACTCTACAACGGTCTATCGACTTACGATTGATTACACGACGATTGAAAACAATGTTTTCTTTAAAACTGCAAAAGAGTAATGGGGCGTTGTTTGATCTCGTTGCAATAATGACAGTTACGAAATGTTGCAGTCGTTGCAAATGCAGCGTTTGCGGTGGTTCTTGTAAATCGCTAGTATATTAATATGGTATACTCTTGAGCTAGCGGCGATTCTAAAATGTTGCAAACGCGGCATTTGCAGTAGTTGCTGCAAATCTGCAGCGCCTCTGAATCCGAATTCACACATAAGGAAAGAACGATTTTCATGTATTAATTAAATTGGCATTTGGTGTTTATGCCTACGTCGGAACAAGATATGTTTAGACACGAATATATTGCCTGTCACGCTTGTAAACATAGATGCTTAGCTAGACACGCATGAGAACAGGGCTTAAAAATGCACTTTCAATATCCTTAGTTATTATTAATGGAATCCTATTATACTTAATCAGGTACTGTTCATCATAGTAAAGCACTTAAAATTGGACTTGTAACAACAAATGAGATACTGGATTCAAATGATTAAAGCAACTGATACACAACTGCAAACGACGGAATCAAGCCTAAGATCGTATCGGTAGAATACGTTGATTGAATTCTAATCTACTTAATTAGGTACTTTTCATCATAATAAATCAATAAAGCATGAAACAAAAATTCAGGAACAGCGGCAGTTTCAAATATCTAATGCAACTCAAAACAGAAACTTTTGCTCTTCCACCGTAAACATACATCACTAACATTCCGAAGCCTTAGCCTAGGATCAGATCAATACATAGGTTGATTGAATTCTAATCTACTTAATTAGGTACTTTTAGTCATAATAAATCAATAAAGCACACTTTGGAACAGTGGATGTTTCAAATATCTAATGCAAAACAGAAACTTTTGCTATTATAGACTAACTTTGATCACTCATATACAATCTTCAACGGTCGCAGATGCTCGTACTTCCTTTAGCCGTTTCTCCAGTTCATGATCAACTATCAGCGACGAAGAATGCATATTCATCCTCTTCGTCCCGCATTTAGTACGATGGCAGACAAGGTCAGTGTCGACAATTTATTTTGTTTATCAGTCTTCACCTCTTTTAAAGTGCTGAAAAGACGTTCTGCAACAACATTCGAGAAAGGCAGTGAAAAAAAAGTAAATAACCTGCCTTAAATCTACAAACCTTGGTCGACCACTTGGGGTAACAATGGACAAAACGAATCTCCAATAATTCTCCTGGTGACTGATACATATTCTTCGGAACATCGACAGAGCTTTGTTCACGCCATTCTGAGTCAATGGCAGCTCTAGGACATTTGGGAGGGAAATGCTTAACTGGAATTGGTGCAAGACTAGAAAGATTGAGCTTAGCAGCATTTGAAGGATCTACAAGATAGGACATCTCATACAAATCATCATCAAATATGAACCTGGTTTTGATTTGTGCAACTGCTTCCTTGTAAAATTCTCTTGCTGTGAGGTATAGCTTCATCTCTTGATTATTGTCCACCTTAGGGTCACGGTATACAAGTTCTGAAATGGTGATCTGGGCATTCAGTCCAAGATAAATTTTTTGGATAGCTACATAATAATTGTCATCATTTACATCAAGTGAATTTTTCAAAGCATTTACATATCCTACCTCAAGAAAGTTCTTGGAGAGAGTTGCAACAAGTCTTTTTGTTTCTAATTTAAATGTATGGAAAAGGGGGAGACTGTGATTGGAAAAGAGCATTGAATTCAGCCAACATGCCCAAAATATAGTCCATGAACATCATCATTATTCTCATAAAGGGGTTTTTCAAGCCACCAAGTGCTAAATCGTTTCCATGGGTAGGATCATCAAACACAGCCTCAGTAAAATATAATGTCAGAGCATCCCATTGCTCAAGAATCCATTTGAAGCAGCTATGTACAGATAACCATCTAATTTGTCCAGGGGCAATACCTTGTGATTGTCAATTTCTAAGAAGTCCTCGAAAGCATTCAAAGAATTCACTCGGTTTGCACTATGACTGAAGTGGCCGTAAATGGCTCCGGGATTTCGCTAAATGGCACTGTTCGCAGTCACACCTATTATGTTCAATTGAAAAGAAAAAAAAATTAGCAAAAATCGCCAAAAGTCGGTCGAAAATCGGTATTTCGGTAGGCTTGAAATTTATTCGGTAGAAAGGTCCGAAAATCGGTAGATCTACCGATAAATCGGTAGAAGTGGAAACACTGGCTGTAGACGAGTATCTGCATTCAATGTCATCACAATACGCACTCGCGTGAAAAAATAGATGACGCTGTTTGATGGAAAATATGGATGGCTTGTAACATCTATAATTTTTGCAGAAGATATGGCACTTTAGCCCTATTTAAGCAAGTACGGATCCAGAGGCTTAGTTTGGGAGGGATTGAAGTGCCAAAAGGAGAAAGTGGAACATCACACCCCATCCTCCCCCTTACAATTTTTTTTTAAATAATTGAATTAAAGCTGGGTTTACTATCAACGTAATTTAACGCAACGAGAGATCAACTAATTCACTTTGCCGCTTATGCAAGGCATTGGGAAACTTTGCCGAGGTCGAGATTGCCACCAAACGTTGATATTTGTTTGCCAATGAGAGGCAACCCAAGTCAAAAGAAAGGCTACGCACTTGTTGTCTCTTGCATTTGGTGAGTTGTACCATTTTTGATTGCTCTTTGATACCTTCACGGTGAGGTAAGTTTGCATTATAAGATGAATGGATAATCTAAGCGTCTGCTTTTAGTTGCTATTA
>NC_088878.1:5055492-5059820 GCF_032884065.1 Artemia franciscana | reverse complement strand
CCGTTTGGTGACTTCAAGCTTAGCGAATTTCATGTCTTTGAAATTACATAAAAATCGATTTTTTTAATACGTTAATTAAAAAAAAATTCAGAAAAAGAAGTTTTTTAAGAAAATTAAATGTCATATTAAACTTGAGATCAAAAGAAATAAAAACCTACTATAACTCAAACTCAAAACGATCAGAAATCATTATTAAAGAATAAATGAAAACCAAAACGAACAGATATTAAATAAACAATCATAGCAAAAAAAAAAAAATATACAACAGGCACTAGTATCAATAAAAGAATTAACATTAAAACAAGTAAAGCTTAGATTAAAAATGCAAATAAAGCTTGAAACTAAAAAAAATGCTTTTGAAGTATAAATGGAACCACAACCGAACCACAGTTAAATAGACAATCATATCAAACAGACATACAATAGGTACTAATATAAATGAATAAGTGAATCATAAAACGAGGGAAACTTATATTGAATACGCAGATCAAGCTTGAAACGAACAAAAAATAATATAAATAAGAATTTGGGGTTTTGCCTCCTTCTGTCACTGTAAAAGTCTAAAACCTTCTTGGTCATTGGCGACATACCGAAAACTACATGTGTCTTGATAAGTCTTGGAAGGTACGAATAAAATCGAATGAATATTTAATATATAATGGTATTAATTGTTGAAAGAGCGTCAGTTCAATATTTCATTTCCTGGTAATTTTTATTTTTATTTTCAATACTTTAATAACTGGAAAAGAAAATATTTGTGATATAATTCGTTTTCAGTGAAGTACTAACGATACACCAGACCTTAGACTTTGATAGTTAGGAAAGAGAGGAGTATCCAAATTTTTTTTTTAGTGAAACTATATTTTTCTGGAACAGACTTGGAAAGAATTGATAAAATTAAAGAGAATATTTGAAATTAAATGATTTTAATTGATGAAAGCTCACCAGTTCAAGATTTTGTTTCACTCAGGACCGGATGTGAAGCTTTGACACTTTTAGGCCCGAGCGTTTTTGCCGCACTGTTTTACAAGATTTTCGAGGGAAACATTTTTAGGGGATAGAAAAACCTGCAGGGCCTAGTGGGCCTATTGGTGCATCCTGGCTTTGTTTCACTGCAATTTTGAATTTTTTTCAATGTTGTAACAAGTACAAAAGAATATATTTGTAACATAATCCGTTTTACTAAAACACCAAAAACACAGCAGGCCTTATGCTTTTACCCTTAGGGGAGCTAATAACATTAAACTGAATTCCTATGATTTTTGGAATAAAATATCGTTAATAAGTTGTTTTTTGTTTGTTTTTTCATTTTTTTCGGGGGGGGGGGTTAGGCAATGGAGGGCCAGGGGAGAGTTACCATAATTTTTGGAATAATGAACGTTAATAAGGTTTTTTATTTGGAGGGGGGTAGGGCCAAGCAGGGAGTAGCAGGGGTCACTTTCCTTAAGTTTTGGAACAAAACATAGGTAATAAGTTTTTTGAGTGGGGGTGGAAGTCGGGCTTTTTAACTATTTTGAAACTATTTAAAAAATCCTCCCATAAGAACATTATATACCCCAAGGGTATAACATACAACACTTCTTCCCTGGCTCTTGGGAGTGTTTTGACCCAGGAGTTTTTGTTATCTGATATTTAGACGTATTTTAACAAAATGGCAATCTAAAAAATTCGATAGGGTAAATTTAGGGTAGAAAGGGCAAGGAGATAGTTGCCATCTGGTCCCTTTTGGCTCTAAACAAGGGAACTATAGATTTCAATTTCGAGTAAAATGAGCTCCATCCAAAATTTATGCGACCATTCCTTCCATAAAAGCCATATATGCCCCGGGCATAATTTACAACACTTCCCACCATGTTTTTGGAGTGTCGTGTAAACACCGTTGATTTTATTTTATGATCTTTGGTCTATAAATAATTTTTAAGACCACACTGCTTTTCGATTTACGAAAAATTTGAAAAAAATCGCTTTGTCGAAATTAAACCCGTTTTTTCTTTGCTAAATTTTTCGTGACTTTTGGTCTTTTTTGGCCAAATGAATATCAAAATTTCGATCAGACACAATTGGTGGAAAAGAGGGTTGGTAGGGGGGGGGGCTAGTTGCCGTCAGATCACTTTTGACTCTCAAAAAGGGAACTAGAGCTTTCAATTTCTAGTTATTTGAGTCTCCTCCAAAGTTTACATCATCCATAAAAACCTTAAATGCGCCCTGGGCATAAGTTACCACCCTTTCCCCGGCTCAATCGGGTATATTGACTTCTAAGTCTTATCTGACCATTAGATTATTTCAATGAAAACGGCTATCTCAAATTGATCGGATGCATTTGAGGAAAAGATGGTGCCATCGGTGCCCCTTTTGACTCTTAAAAAGGGAACTATAACTTTCAATCTCCAGTAGGATGAGCCCCCTCCGAATTTTTTATGACCATTCCTTCCATAAGAACCTTACATGCCCCTGGGACATAATTTATAATTCTTGCCCCCTGGGTTTCTGGGGTGTTGTGGAAACCCCGGAGTTTCTATGATATGAACTGTGGTCTATTTTGGACAAAATGAATATCTGAAAAACTCGATCGGACGCATTGGGGAAAAAGTGGATTGGTGGGGGAAGATTAGTTGCCATTGGATCACTTTTGACTCTCAAAAAGTGAAATAGAACTATCAATTTCTTGTCATTTGAATCGCCACCAGAGTTTACCTCTTCCATAAGAACCTCGTATGCCCCCGGGGCGTAACTTACAACCCTTCCTCCAAGCTTTGGATGTAAAAAGCAGAATAGCACCAAAGGATTTTTTTTTTCTCAGTTGAAAAGAAAGTTTGGAATAACAGGAAAATAAGTCATTGAACCAAGAATAGAATATTGGAAACTACAGTGATAGTGGTCAAGTATGGTTTTGATACGAGGGTGCTTGAGAAGATGAAGGAGGATTTACTGGTGGTTTTTCAGAGGAATTGTGTGCGGATAGTTTTGGGTACCCGTTTGACTTGGCCGTATTTGAAACAACAGCATGTGCGAAAAATTTGGTTCTATCCATCTTTTGGGCGATAATAAGAGAAATATTAAGATGGCTGAGACAAATTTTGTCGACGAAGGATGACAGATTGCAAAAGATTGTCTTTCTCGGCCATCTATCTAGGGTGAAACAAAAGTACATTTCGTCCAAGAATGGAGTGAAAAGAGGTCGTAATGAAGTATTTAAAGAAAATTAGAACTTCTTAGGAAGGATTAAATAGGCAAGCTTTGAATAAATTTGGATGGAGGAGAAACGTACAAATTTCTTAATTAGAAATCATTTATGGTTTCTTGCAGTAGAAAATAAAAATGATAGATAAGTATATTCATCAATACATCTTAAATAGCACGTAATGATTCTTACGGAAGAGAGTCGGGTTCTTAACCTTGCCCAAATCTTGTCATCTTTGATTTTTTTTTTCCCCTATAATTGAATGCAATCCTCATATAATTGACTAACTTTCAGGTTGTTTTGTAGATCTCCATCCAGCCAATGAAATAAGCTCGTATCTTCAACTGAGAAAATTCACCAAGGAATTGACAGACTGTTTTATTTATTTATCTATTCGAGCAAATCTTTGGGAAATCTACTCGTGAAGAAGATAGTGAAAAAGAAAAAATTGTATGGCTCTGCACACGCTTAAATATTAGCTACGTTTTTCAAAAAATATATATAAAATATATATAATATATGGTAATATAAAAATTTATGGTAGTATATTTGTATAAATGTATACCATATTACCTATATATACCGTATATAACATATTACCATATGTTACATACATGGTAATATATAAATATACAGTAATAATATAATATAAAAGTATACATAAATATGGTTTGTATTGAACTTACTAACGCAGCAGACACCAAAACCACTTGCACAGTAGCCACTTGCTGTTCCACCCGCTGTGGCACACTCGGCTGCTGTTAGACAGGTGCCGTTGTAAAAGTTGTTGGCAGTACACATTTCATTCACAAAACGTACAACGCTGAATATTGACAGGACTATAAAAAAAATGTCGTTGGTTAGTTTAGTATTGTTTTTTGTTGTCATAGCGCAACCGATAAGACTCATTCTTCTGATTCATAATTAATCTACTAAATAATTCTTCTAGCAGCTCGTTGTAACAAAAAATGGCCTAAGACCAGAAGGTGGAGTCATGTCATTTTCTGGCAAAATGACAAAATGACCACTCATCGAAGAAGATAGCTTAGGACAGTAGGTTTAACCCACTGTTCCCAGTGTATTCAAGTGAGGCATTTTTCACTGCTGCTATGGGCAGCAGACACATGGCAGAAAGCATGGCAGAAAT
>NC_088878.1:4986747-5055392 GCF_032884065.1 Artemia franciscana | reverse complement strand
ATTTTAGTTTTTTACTTGGCTTACTTTTATTATGTGTGAATCCCAAAGACACGTGTAGTGTATCTATTTTATCGAAGTTTAATTTTAATTTTATCTTAATGAACAAGTTATTGAGGGGGCTGTATCACCCCTATAAGAAAATCCTTTTTAGTTTCATATAAAAAAAAAATCATTTTTTGGTTAAAATTCTAATGGAGAAACATATTCCCTATTGACTTTATTTCGAAAAACTGAGGAGAAGGAGCGGCAATTGGGGGTAGATTCTAGAAGAATACTTTTTTTTTATCTTCAATTAAAAAACCGAAAAAACCTATATCACAAGACATCATGGTGCCACTGTTGAGGAGGACAGCGTCAAGATAACGCCATCAATACTTCATCATGCTGCAATTAAGTTGTATGAATTTACGTTAGAATTTTTTTTTTCAGATCTCAGACCTACAAGTATGTCACTTAGTACGACTCCGTGTTCCCCTCATACACACACAGGTTAAGGTTTAAACATCCGTTTTACTACGACGTTTAAAGTTACAAAATAAAAATCTCAATTGGTAAGACAGTTGTAAATTGAGGAAGAAGAAAAAGAAAGGAAAAGATGCAATAAGTAGCAAGCGATAAATAAAGGTTTTTACATAAATACATGGACAAAGAGAGAAAGAGAAGACAGAGAGGAGAGAGAGAGAGAGAAAGAAGACACTTCATACGCACGCACGTTTTTCCGAAATAATTTATATAAATAGTTTTGTTTCAAATCTATATCCAATAAAAAATATCGAAATACTCACATTTTTTCTTTCTCGCATCTTGATTATGCACAGTGGAATTAGTAAAATTTAAATTTCCAGAAACTCCTCCTTTCTCAATTCTATTATATGCCAATCTTGCACTTATGGCACTATTTGTAATCATTCCTATCTGTTCGCTGTCATTGTCTGCTAATAAAATGCCACAGTGGCCATCGGTGGCAATAAAAATAAGAATGACTAAAGTTAAAATGTGGAGCATCATCCGTATTGACATTTTTTGAAGCTCGTTGATTTTTTGCAGTCTTTATTTAGTCTTTACGTGACACTAAGGTTTATAATGAAAGCATGAAGTTGGATAAATAAATATTTTTTCAACGCTAGGTACAATTTCACTAAGTACGGACAAAATAATTTGAGAATATATGATTGTCCTAGCTATTTGAACAAGTAGATCATTGAGGTATACTGAACATATGTCATCGTTTGTGACAACGCGCTTCATCAGTACTGACTGAACAATTGGTACACAAACAATCTAAAAAAAAAAAACTATGTTATATCAACAATTTTCGACATAATTTAAACAATTTGATAAATTTAAATGGCTATTTATTTTTATAAATTGGCTTTAAACTGGCTAGAAAAAATGAAAAACATTTTTTTAGAGGGTGCTTCCTTTCCGTAAATAAGCAAAATGAAAACACAGAAATATATAATATCAAGTTCAACTTATTGAGCAACGAAAGTAAATAATATAATGAAATAATATGATATAATGTGTGTGTGTGTGTGTGTGTGTGTGTGTGTGTGTGTGTGTGTGTGTGTGTGTGTGTGTGTGTGTGTGTGTGTGTGTGTGTGTGTGTGTGTGTGTGTGTGTGTGTGTGTGTGTGTGTGTGTGTGTGTGTGTGTGTGTGTGTGTGTGTGTGTGTGTGTGTGTGTGTGTGTGTGTGTGTGTGTGTGTGTGTGTGTGTGTGTGTGTGTGTGTGTGTGTGTGTGTGTGTGTGTGTGTGTGTGTGTGTGTGTGTGTGTGTGTGTGTGTGTGTGTGTGTGTGTGTGTGTGTGTGTGTGTGTGTGTGTGTGTGTGTGTGTGTGTGTGTGTGTGTGTGTGTGTGTGTGTGTGTGTGTGTGTGTGTGTGTGTGTGTGTGTGTGTGTGTGTGTGTGTGTGTGTGTGTGTGTGTGTGTGTGTGTGTGTGTGTGTGTGTGTGTGTGTGTGTGTGTGTGTGTGTGTGTGTGTGTGTGTGTGTGTGTGTGTGTGTGTGTGTGTGTGTGTGTGTGTGTGTGTGTGTGTGTGTGTGTGTGTGTGTGTGTGTGTGTGTGTGTGTGTGTGTGTGTGTGTGTGTGTGTGTGTGTGTGTGTGTGTGTGTGTGTGTGTGTGTGTGTGTGTGTGTGTGTGTGTGTGTGTGTGTGTGTGTGTGTGTGTGTGTGTGTGTGTGTGTGTGTGTGTGTGTGTGTGTGTGTGTGTGTGTGTGTGTGTGTGTGTGTGTGTGTGTGTGTGTGTGTGTGTGTGTGTGTGTGTGTGTGTGTGTGTGTGTGTGTGTGTGTGTGTGTGTGTGTGTGTGTGTGTGTGTGTGTGTGTGTGTGTGTGTGTGTGTGTGTGTGTGTGTGTGTGTGTGTGTGTGTGTGTGTGTGTGTGTGTGTGTGTGTGTGTGTGTGTGTGTGTGTGTGTGTGTGTGTGTGTGTGTGTGTGTGTGTGTGTGTGTGTGTGTGTGTGTGTGTGTGTGTGTGTGTGTGTGTGTGTGTGTGTGTGTGTGTGTGTGTGTGTGTGTGTGTGTGTGTGTGTGTGTGTGTGTGTGTGTGTGTGTGTGTGTGTGTGTGTGTGTGTGTGTGTGTGTGTGTGTGTGTGTGTGTGTGTGTGTGTGTGTGTGTGTGTGTGTGTGTGTGTGTGTGTGTGTGTGTGTGTGTGTGTGTGTGTGTGTGTGTGTGTGTGTGTGTGTGTGTGTGTGTGTGTGTGTGTGTGTGTGTGTGTGTGTGTGTGTGTGTGTGTGTGTGTGTGTGTGTGTGTGTGTGTGTGTGTGTGTGTGTGTGTGTGGTGTGTGTGTGTGTGTGTGTGTGTGTGTGTGTGTGTGTGTGTGTGTGTGTGTGTGTGTGTGTGTGTGTGTGTGTGTGTGTGTGTGTGTGTGTGTGTGTGTGTGTGTGTGTGTGTGTGTGTGTGTGTGTGTGTGTGTGTGTGTGTGTGTGTGTGTGTGTGTGTGTGTGTGTGTGTGTGTGTGTGTGTGTGTGTGTGTGTGTGTGTGTGTGTGTGTGTGTGTGTGTGTGTGTGTGTGTGTGTGTGTGTGTGTGTGTGTGTGTGTGTGTGTGTGTGTGTGTGTGTGTGTGTGTGTGTGTGTGTGTGTGTGTGTGTGTGTGTGTGTGTGTGTGTGTGTGTGTGTGTGTGTGTGTGTGTGTGTGTGTGTGTGTGTGTGTGTGTGTGTGTGTGTGTGTGTGTGTGTGTGTGTGTGTGTGTGTGTGTGTGTGTGTGTGTGTGTGTGTGTGTGTGTGTGTGTGTGTGTGTGTGTGTGTGTGTGTGTGTGTGTGTGTGTGTGTGTGTGTGTGTGTGTGTGTGTGTGTGTGTGTGTGTGTGTGTGTGTGTGTGTGTGTGTGTGTGTGTGTGTGTGTGTGTGTGTGTGGTGTGTGTGTGTGTGTGTGTGTGTGTGTGTGTGTGTGTGTGTGGTGTGTGTGTGTGTGTGTGTGTGTGTGTGTGTGTGTGTGTGTGTGTGTGTGTGTGTGTGTGTGTGTGTGTGTGTGTGTGTGTGTGTGTGTGTGTGTGTGTGTGTGTGTGTGTGTGTGTGTGTGTGTGTGTGTGTGTGTGTGTGTGTGTGTGTGTGTGTGTGTGTGTGTGTGTGTGTGTGTGTGTGTGTGTGTGTGTGTGTGTGTGTGTGTGTGTGTGTGTGTGTGTGTGTGTGTGTGTGTGTGTGTGTGTGTGTGTGTGTGTGTGTGTGTGTGTGTGTGTGTGTGTGTGTGTGTGTGTGTGTGTGTGTGTGTGTGTGTGTGTGTGTGTGTGTGTGTGTGTGTGTGTGTGTGTGTGTGTGTGTGTGTGTGTGTGTGTGTGTGTGTGTGTGTGTGTGTGTGTGTGTGTGTGTGTGTGTGTGTGTGTGTGTGTGTGTGTGTGTGTGTGTGTGTGTGTGTGTGTGTGTGTGTGGTGTGTGTGTGTGTGTGTGTGTGTGTGTGTGTGTGTGTGTGTGTGTGTGTGTGTGTGTGTGTGTGTGTGTGTGTGTGTGTGTGTGTGTGTGTGTGTGTGTGTGTGTGTGTGTGTGTGTGTGTGTGTGTGTGTGTGTGTGTGTGTGTGTGTGTGTGTGTGTGTGTGTGTGTGTGTGTGTGTGTGTGTGTGTGTGTGTGTGTGTGTGTGTGTGTGTGTGTGTGTGTGTGTGTGTGTGTGTGTGTGTGTGTGTGTGTGTGTGTGTGTGTGTGTGTGTGTGTGTGTGTATTTATATATATATTATGACATGCCACCATTACAATGTGAGTAAAAAACCAAAAAAAAAACTGAAATGTGTGGATGATAGACATCAGTTTAGTTATACAGGAATATTTTCTACGCCAACAATTGAAATTGAAATTCAATTGGTTAGAAATGCTGCCTTAATATTTATAGTTTTAATGGAAATATGTAACATGTTAAACTTTTAGAGCCAGAACAGCAGTAAAAATGAATAAAAAAACTGAATATTTTAGATTCACATCTAGATACCTTTAATAACAAAAAAAAACGAATCAGACATGAAGATAATAGAACATACAGCACATAGAATAAAAAAAATAAAAAAAATTGAAAATATAAATAGAAAATATAAGTGAAAATAGAAATAGAGAAAACAGAAATAAGAATTAGAGAAAATAGAAATATAAGAGATAGAAAATAAGAAAAATAGAAATAGAAGAAATAGAAGATAGAAAAAATAATACAAAATGATAAAAAATTTTGCTAAAGGAAATATGAAAATATAATTTTTTTAAATTTTAGTTATGATAAATATCTCTAAGCCCACTTTAAGAAAAGTCTCATTTATTTTTTTTTTATTCTTTCTTTTTTCGTTTGCTCATGTTAACCATGCCGTCATATTAGCAATTTGATTTAGTAGTGGCGAAATTGACAGGCTTTCCACTGAGGCTTCTATGAATTCTAAAAATCACGAAAAATGATGGAAAGTGAATAAACTATTTGATCTTCTTCTACAGGTATCATAACGAGCAAATCGTTTCTGAGAGTAATCTTTTATCATATGAAAACAATGTTCAAGAAAGTTCTACTAAAACTGCGTTGAATGTTAAATTCGCATTTGATGAACTTGAGCGTTTTCCCGAGATTTACAGGTCGATTTCAAAAGTATTTTCTGCGCTAAAAGTATCCAATGAAGCTGCCGCTTTACCCGGCTCACAGTCTGCTTTATTTGCAGAAAATTTTGCTATAGAATAGGAATTAGAGAAAACTGGAGAATCTACTGTTTAAGAGATATCTCGTCAAGTTTCTGTAAAGTGTGGCGCGAAAGTGTAATCTTTTCTTAAAGACTCTGCTGAAACTCTAATTAATGAGTTGTTCGATTCTGTGTCACTGGAGTTCAATCCCATCTTTGATGGTGTGGAAAGAGAGCTGAAAGCGTGTGGAATGCAAACCCATAATCTGGAGAATCGAATTGAAAAAACCGATGTCAAGCTTGACGATATGAATCAATAAAATATCTTGGACAGTCTTCTTTTCAACGGCCTGAAAGAAAAGCCAGGAGTTGACCTTAAAACGACTTTTCTCAATGTCTTATCGACACAGATGGGTGTTACTGGTATGTCTCCTGGCAAAATATCAAGTGTTTTCCGGTTTGGAATGAGTGAGCCCCATACTGCTATTGATAAAGTTACTCCAGTACTAGTGCAGTTTGCTAGCAAAGAAGTTGCTCGAAAAGTTTTCTCATAGAAGTCTAGACTAGCTGGCTCAGGCATCTTTGTGTCGGAATCCTTTACAAAGGGACATTTGATTTGCTAAATTCCAGGAGGGATCAGTTCAATGTCCGAAGCAATGACCGCAGCAACATACGAGTGAAGTTGCCACGTTGCCTGGTGAACCGTCTGCGCAGAAAATAAGATAACCTGGTGAATGCATTTGAAATAGTGTTTGTAATGTTTTTTGTTGTTTTTTTCTTTCCCTTGTATTACTTTTGTTGCCTTTTTTCTTACTACTTAACTATATTTGTTATTTTCACTGTTATTCTTAAAAATTGTTGATTCTCAGCCTTTTATTTTTTTTTCTTACTTTTTATCTTTCCGCTTAAAGAGATTTGTTTGGTTTTCATATTTATTTACTCTTACTGGTTCTATACTTGATTATTTAATGAGGCGACCTTTTCGTCCAGAAGAGATTCTGCCAATAGCAACAGATCTTGAACCGCGTTGAACCATGTTAGACTCCAACAGTTAAGAAAAAGTACTTATTTTCAAAGCCTGCGGTTTAAACCCGGGGAAGCTGATTCGTTGCATTTATGTGTCTGGATTTGCTACCTTAATACTTGTTATGAGGCTGTGCAACAATTTATCTGTGATTCTCAAGAAAAAATTAGTTTAATTGGTATATGTGAAAGTTTTTTGAGTTAGGAAAATTCTCTCGTTATTTTCTTTTCTAGATTATAATTTAGAGATTAAAAACTGGACATCACTTCATAGAGCGATGCGATCAAACACATAGGTGTGTTTGATTTCAAATTCGTTGTCTTACCAAGTAAGAATTTGTATTGATGTTTGAATAGAGGGTAAGTTTGAAAACTTTAGTCTGGGACTAGATTTGGGAAGTAGGAAATTATTGGTTAGTGTTGTGTATAGGCCACCAAGTGCTACCTGAGAAGAATTTGAGTGTTGGTTTGATCAACTTGCACGTGCGGCGTCTCGGAGAGGTCTAGATTTTATTTTTATGGGTGATTTCAGCTTTGATCTGCTTTCATTGAATGGAGTGAATCTTGATTATTTTAATTTGATGGTTGCCCATGATCTTTTACCCCTTGTGAATATTCTAACACGTATTACGAATCATTCAGCCGCTCTCATAGATAGTTTTTTTTTTTTTGTTGATTCTAAGTATCTGGACCGTCGTCATGCTAATGTTGTTCTATACCCTTATTTGGACCATTTCCCAGTTGTCGCTACGATACCTTGTGGCTGAATAAAAAGAAATTAATTAAAAAAAGTGAAAACTCGGTCTTTAAGGAAGGAGAATTTACAGAGGTTTGGTGAAGAGTTAAGCAGCTAAGATTTCTAATTGAATTTTAGATATGACTGATGACGCTTCTGGTGCATTTGATCGCATGGTGGGGATCGTGCATCCACTATATGATAGGACTTGCCCAGTGAAATGTTTGAAACAGCTTCAGAATGAGCCCAGGAAGCCCTGGATAACTATGGAAATTCTTGAACCGTCAGATTTAAGAATTCAATTGTATGTGGATTATTTAAATAGCGAGTGTGCCAAAAAAACTGGAAGACTTCGCAATAATACGCCATAAAGTGAACTCGATGAGAAGAAAAGCTAATAAGGAATACTTTGCGAATCAACTGAGTTTAAATAATGATAATACTACAGTAACTTGGAAGGTTGTTAATGATCTATTTGGGAAGAAGAAAGTAGCTCAACCTAATTCGCTACCGATTCAAGGAGAAACTGGTAGTGATGAAACGATTATTATTAGTAGATTTGCTGAGTTCTTTTCAGGCATTGGCCAAAATGTACAGACAGAAGGGCTGATAAATTCTAAAATGATTTCTATGATTATGAATTTGTGGATGATTGAGGAACTGGAAGTCAAATAGAGTTTCAGCCGTGTACTGAAGACTAAATACTCAGGGTTTTGAAAACAATCAAATCTAATTCAGCAGGGACAGATGACATTAATCTTAAAACTTTTAAGTCAGTGATTTGTTATTTACTACCATGCATCGTCCACATAATCAATCTTTCCCTCCAAACCAGCGAATTTCCTGGTGCACAAAAAAGAGCAAAAGTCAACTCTCTTCACAAAGGCGGTTCTAAGCTAAATGTTGAACATTATAGACCCATATCAATCCTACCTCTTTTTTCAAAATTATTTGCAAAATTGTGCATAAAAGGCTTTATGATCATCTTACAAAAACGGGGATGTTAAGTGAAACCTACTTCGGCTTTAGGAAAGGTCACTTGATATCGGATGCCATGCATTCCCTCTGTGATTCTTTAAATAAATACATTAAACGTGATGAAACACCTTTGACTATTTCTATTGATTTTAGAAAAGTGTTTGATACAGTAGAATGAAAAATTTTATTCAAATGTCTACCTTTGTATTTTCTGGTAACTATCTGAAGTGGTTTGATAGTTTTGTGAGTGGTAGATCTCTTCAAGTTGTATTAAATGATGTTTTTTCCTCTCCTTTTCAAACGAAGTGTGGTGTACCCCCGGGGTCCATCTTGGGACCACTTCTCTACCTTGTGTATGTTGATTCAATTCGCTTCTACTTATCTGAGTGTTTTACTAAAACGTTTGCGAATGATACTGTTTTAACTGTGTCTAGTCAATCCCTCATTATTTGTCGTTGAAAGTAAATAGAGTTTTAAGTTGTTTTTTTTACAAGTTTGAGCATTTTGTCAGTGAATGTTAAAAAAAACTAATTTTATGATATTCAGGAGAGTTGGTAAGCAGACAAGAGTTTATGGAGAGATATTTTTAAATCGTAGGGCTTATCACAGGTGCATGAAGTGCATTATTTGGGTTTCCAGCTTGATTGTAATTTGTCTTGGAGGCCCCATAGTGATCTCGTTGCAGCAAAAATTGCTAGAGGTTTGGGAATTTTGCGCCGATTAAAGCATGTTTTACCATTATTAGTTCTTCTATTGCTGTCCCATACTATTACTTCGCCTTATATTTCTTATGGTTGTGTTCTTTGGTCTAAGAATTTGTATTCAAATTTAAGAAGGGTGCATATTCAAGAATATTTGAACAGACAAGAGATGTTAAACAAGGAAGTGCCCTGTCACGTCGGCTATTCGGAATATTCGTAAACGAAATCGTAGAATTCTTGGAGAAAAGATGGGCCCCAACCGTTAAGCTCGGCAACAGAACGATTTCGGCTCTGCTGTTCGCCGACGACATGGCATTAGTAGCGAAAACAGCTCGTCAACTACAAATTTTAATTGACCTGATGGCAGAATACCTTGAATCGAAGAAACTACGTCTCAACCTCGGGAAGACAGAGATAATGATCTTCAATAAAGGAGGAAGAAGGAATTTAGTCGAGAACAAGAAATTTCGGCTCAAAGGACAAGATATTAAGGTAGTGGAAAAGGCGAAATATCTGGGATTTACCCTGACACCTAACTGCAGTTAGAAGGAACATGTGCGCGAAATGTCAAAGCGAGGGAAAGCAGCAGTGGGTGCAATATTACGTAATGACCTAGTGAAAAAGTCGAAGTCATTAAAAATGTTTAAGCAAATATTTGATTCGAAATTTAAACCGGTAATCCATTACGGAGTTGAGCTATGGGGCCTAGAGGCCGAGGAGAAGCTAGAATCAGTCCAGTTTAGATACTACAAAAGACTCTTTGGGCTGCACCAGACAACACATAACCAGCTAATCAAAGGAGATTCGGCATATTCTCACTGAAATTGCACCGGCTTTATCAAGTATTTAAGTTTTGGCTGATATTAACCCAACTTCCTGAGGAACGATTGGCTAAACAAGCTTATAATGATTTGCTTCGAAATAATAGGAAAACTACTTGGACTCAACAAATCAAGAAATCTCTCGACACACTAGGCTTATCTTATTTCTGGATGGAAGGAAACGGGCCCGGAAACACACAATGCCTTCCAGAAATTATGCAGAGATTGAAAGACCAAGAGATACAAGAGTGGGGTTGTTTAGTACGTTCGTCGGAAACACTGAAGTAATATAGTAAAATAAAAGAAATTTTTGGGGAAGAATATTATTTTAAGGTAAATTTACCTTTTAGATATTTAAAATCATGGATCCAGTTGAGGGGAAATTGCCTTCCAGTACACAGGGGACAGAAATTAAAAAAAATAAGGGTACAAATGGTAAGTGTGGGTATTGCGGAAAAGAGGATAATAATTTAGCCCATTTCCTCATGGAGTGCCAGGAGCTTGAAAGTCTTAGGGATGAAATTTAGGGGAACCATCGGTTGGTGCTGCTTTCTGATATCCTGAGGTCTTTGATGCCTGGAACCATATGCAAAATGGCACGATATTTGGAAAAGGCGGGAGAGGCTCAGTCGAGCCCGAGTGAATGAAAATAAGTATCCTTTTATATTGAGTGTGTGTTCTGTGCAGTGTTGTATTATTAAATCATGTTGTGTATGGCCGTAGGGCTCAAATAAACTTTCTTTCTTTCTATTCTTCAAAATGAAGCAGGACGTCTTTTTGGTAATTATGAAGAAAGCGTGAACGATACCGTTTCGTGTTTTAAGAAATTGCGAGTGGTTAATATTGGTCAGATTCGCAATTTTCAAGCTGCCGTTTTTGCTTATCGATGTTGGAATTATTTATGTCCTACAATTTTTACTGATTTTTTTCACGTAAATCGCTCGCTCCCCAGGCATGCGATTAAGGAGATACATAATTTTGTTGTTGTGTACCGAGACACCACACGTGCAGGTTCCGGAATTAGTTATTTATCTCCGGCTATTTGGAATGATATCCCAGCTGGCATTTTGGGGGCTGAGCACATTGGGCTATTTAAAGTAAAGCTTAAAAAACATTTATTGGGGGAGGGTAGTTGATTTTGGTATTTTTTGTTAGTTGAGTGTTTTCGTACCTTGTTTTTTTTTTAGTTTTCTATAGGTGATTTTTATTATTGGTTGAGAATTAGAGGATGGCAGCCGTCCATCATCATTAGGGCTTTTTGAGCCTTCGATTGATTGCGGACATAAAAGAGCAGGTTGAATCCAAAACTACTGCTAGCTTTTCCCGGTGTAACCAGGCATCAATTTTTGTGTTCCAGAGCAGGAAACATATATGCCCTGAGTATTTTCATGATTATTTTTCCATGAATCAGGACTACCATAAATATGATACAAGAAATTCACAACTTTTAAGCCATGAACAAAGAAAAACAGTTCGATCATCATATGTGGTTCGTAATCTGGGGCCTTCTGTTTGGAATAGTTTGCTGGCTGGCATCAGGGAG
This sequence comes from Artemia franciscana, assembly GCF_032884065.1. Lineage (NCBI taxonomy): Eukaryota > Metazoa > Arthropoda > Branchiopoda > Anostraca > Artemiidae > Artemia > Artemia franciscana. The sequence goes on along the minus strand of NC_088878.1, from coordinate 5,044,512 downwards.
TCTGTCACTTTACATGGGTTTAAAAATAAATTGAAAATATTTTATTTAAGTAATAGGTTTTGAAGGGCAGAAGGTTTTTGGTGTCTTTTTTTTGCAGTTTATTGATGTGGGGCGGGGGCTGAATACCGGTAAATGATATTTAATATAATTATTTTGTTGCATTTTGTTCATGTGTATGTGTTGTTATTTTTTATATATAAGATAGGCTAGGTGGTTAATCATGAGATGTTATGTTTAGATCTTTATTTATAAGATGTAAATCATAATATGAAATTGCAGCACAAGTCCTTAGGACTTTCTTTTTGCTGCAATAATTTATTAGTGTTGTTATTTTTTTATTTATGTTTGTATTGTGGATAAAATAAAACTTACCCACCTACCTACCTACCTTCCGAGGGTGGTTTTGTGTATAGGCTACATAGTTTATTTTGTAGTTACTAGTAAATTTAATAAATTTGTCTAAAAATTTGTTTAGAATATCCTACTTGAAATCGTTCAATCGTCTTGTTGGACTTGTATATCCTTAAGACTTCAGTTTAGTTGGTAGTTTGCACAGCATGATATTGAATTTGTTTGAAGCTGTTGAAGTTTGAAGGAGTTGTTTAGACCTTCCGCAAAATGATATTTAACAATGTTGTATACCTTAACATGAGACTTTCTTCGGGTTTTTATTTCTTTTTTTTCAACTTTTACATCCATTTCCTGTAGTTTTATCTGTTTACTTAAGTTTGATTTAATTTTTTTTATATATGAAAAATACAGCAAACCACAATTTTGACACCAGTGAATATGAAATCAATCGAAAGTGATGAAAAAACCTAAATCTCTTGGTTATATTTACCAAGGTGATATTCAAAGAAAGTTCGTTTTTCAACTGAAAGTAAGATGTAACATTGAAACTTAAAATTAATGGAAACAATTCCGTATATGAGAGAGGGGATCAGGCCCTTACTAAGTTCTTAGTGCTTTAGAATTTGTTTATATATTAATTCCACAGCCCTTGTGTCTCGTCAGTCGTTCTTAAGGAATTGGAGCGAAAAGTCAAATTTTAGCATAAAGAGCATGGGATTGAGGAGAGGGTAACCTCCCACCCCAGAAGTAATTTCTAATTGATTGGTAGTTTTCTGCTTTTTAATGTTTTTGATTAAGTGCTAAAACGTTAGATTATATTCTAATTAAGACAATTTTAAATTTTAGTATCTAGTCAACATGATGGATTAACAGTAGTTTGTTGAAAAAGTCATTATTAATAATTTTACTACAGAATTTTAGGTGGACAGAAAGGGGTGTTATTGTTTGTATGGATGGAACTTCTTCATGGCATTTGATAAACTGCGCAGCTGAAACCATCATGATCTCTTCAATAGGGATATCTCATGTTTAAATACGGTACTCTTTTCCATAAACAGGAGAAGAGATACATTACATTTTCAAAACGTTAAAAATCAAACTCCTGAGAGCACTTCTCAACCTCCCCCAAGCAATTTTCTGATGATTCCCATGATTTTCCACCTCACCGTGTTCACCTCTGCGTCGGTAGGTAGGTAAATATAATATTTTATGCTAAAGAGAAAAAGACTGTGGTATTAGTAGGGGCTCAATTACCCCCTAGGAACAATAATTAAGACATAGACCAAAAGCTTTTTTGGGAATGAAGAGAAATTATACATCAGTTTCTACCCCTCTGCCCTCCTTCCACAAAATACATTTTAAATGCATCTGAACTTACATATTACTGTGTAGAATGTTATGAAATCTGTAGCTTTAAACTAAATGTCAGAAACATTTTTCTGGAATAAAAAAAAGGTATTATCCCTCAGTGCCCTCCTTTCGATTTAGTGAGAATGAAGTAAGATGAATGAAGAGAGATGAGAACTTTGATCCCCCCCATCTTATACCTCTTTCAATATTTATTAAAAAAACCATGAAGGATCAGATAATTTGGGCAATGAAAATGTCCAAACCAGTTGAAATGTTCCCTAAATCATTCAGTGATATAATGCCTGTCTTTTATAATAGCTCATGCGCAATTACACATAACCAGAAATAATTTCATGAAAAATCTAGCGAGTCAACTGAGCTAAATCAAACAGTAAGATATATGTCGATGTTAACGATTAATCCTCCAGAGTGTTCAGAAAGCGAGTCAGCGTGGAACACTTTCAAGGTTAATGTTCTCACTGCAGCTACAGAAGTTGTGGGCCTTAAGCAGCGAAAAAGCAAAGAGTTGATCAGCAGCCAAACGTTCCAAGTAATCGAACAGAGACGACGAGCGAGACCACGAGGAGATATAACACTCTACAGACAGCTCAACACACAGCGCAACTCTATACCTCACAAGGACAAGAAAGACTTCATTGCAGGGAAAGCCGCTGAGCTAGAGCAAGCTGCCCAAGAGAAAGACATAGGGCAACAATCAAGATCTTGCGTGAGCATACTGACCATCATACCATGGCGTGCGTCCACAAGCCTAAAAGCAGCGAAGGGAGAAACCATATACGACCAGTTCCAATGTCTTGGTCTATGGAAGAAACAGTTCGAAATACTGATCAACTGAGATCCACCCGATTCCATTGAAACAGGGCTTGTTGCTGCTGCTGCAGAGACTACAGCTGCCATCGATTGTAACGAATTTTCTCCTGGGGAGATCAGATCGGCCGTGAAGAAACTTAAGAACAATAAAGCAGCCGACACTTGTGGCAACGCTTCTGAGCTACGCACAACAGGTGGCCCTGCAATGATACTCTGGCTGCAGATGGTGTTCTACTTTCATTGCGCTTGTTCCTCTTCTCTAGAACGTATTCGAATTTTTTGTTCATGTAAGTATGCTAATTATGCTTTCGTCAGCCCTGTTACAGGGATAGTAGGCCTAACCGGTTATCCCGGTCGTCATTTGTGTCCCGGTCTTGTGAACATTCGCTTTTGAATTGGTATATGATGAAATAAATTTTTGTGTTTTTCCCCTTTTTTCTTTTTAGTTTTTTTTTGTTTTTTACTTTTTTTTAGTGTTTTTAGTTTTTTTTCTTTTTATTTTTTTTGTAGTTTTTACCTTTTTAGTTTTTTTTCTCCTTTATTTTTCAGTTTTTTCCTTTTTTTCTTTTTTAGTTTATTAGCTTCTTTAGATTTTTTTATTAGTTTTTAGTTTTTTTCTTTCTAGTTTTTTGTAGTTTTCACCTATTTTTATTTTTTTTAGTTTTTTTTACTAATGTCCTGATCGTTATTTATATTCCCTGTGTCCCGGTCGTCATTTGTGTCCCGGTGCTTTGTTGATGGTGATAGCAAATCGAACATTCCTTGTGTCCCGGTCGCTTTCTCTTTGAGTGTCCCGGTCATCATTTATATTCCCTATGTCCCGGTCGTCATTTGTGTCCCGACGTCCCGGTCTGTAATTTCGTCAGTTGACAAACATGACGTCAGTCGACACACAAACATGACGTCACTCGACACACAGACACACAGACAACTTATTTTTATATAGATAGATAGATGTCCCGGTGTCCCGGTCGTCGTTTGTGTCCCGATGTCCCGGTCTTTAATTTCGTCAGTTGACAAACATGACGTCAGTCGACACCCAAACATGACGTCACTCGACACACACGCACACACACACACACAGACAACTTATCTATCTATATATATAAAAATAAGTTGTCTGCCTGTGGATGGATGGATCAGGTGACGTCACCTGAAAAAACTGGATCAGGTGACGTCAAAACTGAAAAAACTAAAAAAAGGCAAAAACTACAAAAAAAACTAAAAACTAATAAAAAAAATAAAAAAGCTAAAAAACTAAAAAAACTAAAAAAAGGCAAAAACTACAAAAAAAACTAAAAACTAATAAAAAAGCTAAAAAACTAAAAAAACTAAAAAAAGGCAAAAACTACAAAAAAAAACTAAAAACTAATAAAAAAATAAAAAAGCTAAAAAACTAAAAAAACTAAAAAAAGGTAAAAAACTAAAAAAACTAAAAACTAAAAAAAACTAAAAAAAAAGGAAAAAACTGAAAAATAAGCTAAAATAAAGGTAAAAACCAATAAAAAACTAAAAAAAAAACTGAAAAAACTAAAAAAAGGCAAAAACTACAAAAAAAAACTAAAAACTAATAAAAAAAAGTAAAAAAGCTAAAAAACTAAAAAAACTAAAAAAACTAAAAAAAAGTAAAAAACTAAAAAAAAATAAAAAATAAAAAAAAACTAAAAAAAAAGGAAAAAACTGAAAAATAAGCTAAAATAAAGGTAAAAACCAATAAAAAACTAAAAAGAAAAAAAGGAAAAAACTAAAAAAAATTTTCATCTAAAAAACTAAAAAAAACTAAAAAAGGTAAAAACTAAAAGAACTAAAAAAGAAAAAAATAAATGACGAAACTCAAAGAGAAAGCGACCAGGACAAAAGGAATGTTCGATTAGCAATCAACAAAGCACCGGGACACAGGGAGTATAAATGACGACCAGGACATAAGTAAAAAAAAAAACTATCTATATATATAAAAATAAGTTGTCTGTGGATCTGTGGATCGTGGATCAGGTGACGTCACCTGAAAAAACTGGATCAGGTGACGTCAAAACTGAAAAAACTAAAAAAAGGCAAAAACTACAAAAAAAACTAAAAACTAATAAAAAAAATAAAAAAGCTAAAAAACTAAAAAACTAAAAAAAGGCAAAAACTACAAAAAAAACTAAAAACTAATAAAAAAGCTAAAAAACTAAAAAACTAAAAAAAGGCAAAAACTACAAAAAAAACTAAAAACTAATAAAAAAAATAAAAAGGCTAAAAAACTAAAAAAACTAAAAAAAGGTAAAAAACTAGAAAAACTAAAAACTAAAAAAAACTAAAAAAAGGAAAAAACTGAAAAATAAGCTAAAATAAAGGTAAAAACCAATAAAAAACTAAAAAAAAAACTGAAAAAACTAAAAAAACGCAAAAACTACAAAAAAACTAAAAACTAATAAAAAAAGTAAAAAAGCTAAAAAACTAAAAAAACTAAAAAAACTAAAAAAACTAAAAAAAGGTAAAAAACTAAAAAAAAGTAAAAAATAAAAAAAAACTAAAAAAAAAGGAAAAAACTGAAAAATAAGCTAACATAAAGGTGAAAACCAATACCGGGACACAGGGAATATAAATGACGACCGGGACACAGGGACACAACTACAACGGGGACACCGGGGGAAACAGGGGGATATAAATGACGACCTGGACAAAAAAACTAAAAAGAAAAAAAAACTAAAAACTAATAAAAAAACTAAAAAATCTAAAAATCTAAATAAGCTAAAAAAGAAAAAAAAAGGAAAAAAATAAAGGAGAAAAACAAAACTAAAAAACGAATGTATATACAGACCGGGACACCGGGATACAAATGACGACCGGGACATAGGGAATATAAATGACGACCGGGACACAGGGACACAACTACAACGGGGATACCGGGGGAAACAGGGGGATGTAAATGACGACCGGGACACCGGGACAGGGAATGGTCGATTAGCAATCACCATCAACAAAGCTCAAGGGCAATCATTAGAATCATGAGGTATAGATCTGAATACAGATTGTTTTCCCATGGACCATTATATGTTGCATGTTCAAGAGTCGGTAAACCTGACAATCTATTTATATGCAAAGACAATGGGACAGCAAAGAATGTTGTATATTCGCAAGTTTTACGTCGTTAAAACCATATATATATATATATATATATATATATATATATATATATACGCCCCACCAACTAGGTGTTGGGGTGGCGCGAAGCGCCACCCCAACAGCTAGTTTTTTTATATATTTAGATAGATAGAAGATAAGTTGTTTGTGTGTGTGTGTGTGTGTGTCGAGTGACGTCATGTTTGTGTGTCGACTGACGTCTTGAAGTTAGTTGTCGTCATGTTTGTTATGACGATGACGTCATTAAAGGTAGTCAGTTGTCGTCATGTTTGTTATGACGGTGACGTCATCAAAGGTATTTAAGACATTCGTTCACGGAGAAATCTATTAATGTTTAACTGTAAAATGAGTGATGAACCTACAATGACAACAGCCGAGGAAGATGCTCAAAGAGTCTATGCCAAAAAACTTGCTGCTGATAGAGAAAGTAAGAAAAGAAAGCGTGCTGAGGAAGAGGAACTACCAGAGCAACGCGAAACCAGACTTGCTGCTAAAGGAGAAAGTGAAAAAAGAAGGCGTGCCGAGGAACTACCAGAGAAACGCGAAACCAGACTTGCTGCTAAAAGTAAAAGTGAATAAAGAAGCAACATGACTACCAGAGCAACATGAAACCAGACTCGCTGCTAAAAGCGAAAGTGAAAAAAGAAGGCGTGCCGAGGAACTACCAAAGCAACATGAAACCAGACTCGCTGCTAAAAGAGAAAGAGAAAAAAGAAGGCGTGCCGAGGAATCACAAGAACAGCAAGAAATCAGGCTTGCTGCTGATAGAGAAAGTAAGACAAGAAAGCGTCCTGAGGAATCAGAGCAACCTGAAAGTTATCGCCTGGCATTCAGGTACAGCCCAGTCGATGATTATAGCTTGAGTAGATGTGTTCAAATCGGGACTATGTCTAAAATTTGTCTCTATTGCAAGGCCTTGAAATTCAATGGTGAAATAATAGGAATGTGTTGCGCCTCAGGAAAAGTTAAACTTCCTCTATTGGCTGCACCACCAGAGCCATTGAAGACTTTGCTTACTGAAACTACGTCAGAATCTAAGCGTGTTTTCAGGTTTTCCACCACACGTGCTAAAACTAAAAATAGGCGTACCAATAATACTGTTAAGAAATATCAACCCACCAAAGCTTTGCAATGGCACGCGACTTACCGTAAAAAAAAAACAATGGAAAACGTAATAGAGGCCACAATTTTGACAGGGCATTTTGAAGGTGAGGCTGTTCTTATTCCTCGCATTCCCATGATTCCAACAGATCTGCCTTTTCAATTCAAAAGATTGCAATTCCCAATTCGATTAGCATTTACAATCACCATCAACAAAGCTCAAGGTCAATCATTAGAAAAATGATTGTTTTTCCCATGGACAATTGTACGTTGCATGTTCGAGGGTCGATAAACCTGACAACCTATTTATATGCAGTGACAATTGGACAGCGAAGAATGTTGTATATTCGCAAGTTTTACGCAGTTTATTTGTATTGTATCTATCTATCTATCTATCTATATAAAAACGAGTTGTGTGTATGCATGTTTGTTTGTTTGTTTGTAAAAAGAGCGTTTGCATATGACGTCACTATAAGTACATAAGGCTTTGTATATGCACAGACAATTGGAAAGCCAAGAATGTTGTATATTCGCAAGTTTTACGTAGTTCAAAACGCATATATAAATCTATCTATATTCATAGGTGGTACACAGGGACACAACTACAATGAAGCGTAACTAATATGGCGCGTAACGACTTACGCGCGCGAGGGGGCTTGGGGGGTGCGAAGCGCCCCCATCAACTAGGTGTTGGGTTGGCGCAAAGCGACAACTTAGGGATTCGTGGAGTTCCTTTCTCATAGTTCGGCTCCTATCTCTCTGGTAGAGCACAGAGTGTGAGTCTGGGCGGGGTGACTTCATATTCCCTACCTGTCCGGAGAGGTGTCCCTCAAGGCTCTGTTCTTGGTCCAATACTTTTTCTCTTTCATATTAATGATTTGGTTACGGACCTGGGTCTATCACTGCACCCAGTACTTTTTGCTGAAGATAGCAACTTTTTCATCACCGGTCCTAATTTACCATCCGTCGTCACTTCTATTCAAACCCTTCTGAATAGAGTACAGGAGTGGTATCTCGTTAACTGCATGACCATTAACAGCAAGAAAAGTTAGGTTGTATTATTTCAAACCCCTTACAAAAGTGGAGCTCAGCAAGCACTTGGCCTAAAATATTCTAGCAATCTCCTCCCGCAGGTCGAAGTTGCCAAGTTTCTTGGTGTCCACATAGACTCCTCCCTATCATTTGCAACACATGTGTCCTACATCAGAGCCATAATCTTGCCACAGGTAAGTATGATTAATCGTATGAATTATTTTCTACCTCTCGATATCGCTGTCACCCTTTATTACTCTTTTATTCACCTGTATATCTCATACCGCGGATCTGTTTGGGGCAACACTTATCCTTCAGTTACCAAAAAATTAAAGTCTGCCCAAAACCGTGCTGTGAAAGCAGTTTTTCAGCTGCCCCGACTATATCCCACTCAGGAGTTGTACTCTGATTTTGGTATTATCCCTTTTGAATAAAATAATTAAAAAATTAAATTTATCCCTTGCATACTCCGCTTACCATAAAAATATTCCTCCCCAATTATTGTCTTATTTCAATAGTAATAATTCTGAAGGCCTCTCTCTCCGTTCATCCAACCGTTCCTTCATTGTCCCTAAGTGCATCTCTAGTTCTGCCCAGCGATCACCCATTTATAAATCTATACTTCAATGGAATATATTACCTTCCAGTGTCGAGCTATCCACAAGTTTTCACACGCTGTATAACAATGTACTAAAATTTTGATATTATATTTTTCTAAATTTTTATTCAATTTGCTTTAATAACCCATGTTCTCTCTTTTCCTTTTTTTCTGTCTTCTTATTTTCAATTTTTGTTGTTATGGTCCTCAACAAGTTCGCTTCCAGGATCTTTATTATTATTGGTGTTATGTTTTTTTTATTTGAATAAATTTAATTGAATAGGCTATAATCTGGTAATATCAAAAAAAAAATTCATAGGAAAGGGAGCCAGACAGTGTGAGCATGTTTTTATAAGTCATTATTTATCAACAGTATGAAAACTATATCAAATTAATTTATCAAATCTAAATTTTAAATTTGAAACAAAAAATCGCCGTATTGCTTAAGCCAATCATCTGCAATCTTATCCAAACAATATGTTCAGCAATATCAGTGAATTTTTTTCGCTCTGGTATGAACTTTATTTTGTGTTATATATTTTTTGTCTTACATATGTAATGAACATTTTGGCCCTAGATTTAGTCATGATTTAAAGATAGAAAAATAATTTTATTCAAACATTAGGCTTAACAATATCAGTCAAAAACCGAAAACGATTCTTTTCTACTTTTTCGCTCTGGTATAAATATTATTTTGTGTTATACATTTTTTTGTGTTACATGTGTTGTAAAAATTTTTGGTTCTGAATTTTGGCCATAATTTAATGATTGAAAAAACCCATCATCTACGATTTTATCCAAATAGGAAATTCAACAATAACAGTAAAAAAAAATGTTTTTTTTTTTAAAAACAGTTTTTCAATTTTCTTGTTCCGTATCAGCTTTATTTTGAGGTCTAAACGTAACTCAAGACTTACTACAAAATGTACTGCAGCTGAGTTAAAGCCAACGAAAATCACATAGAAAGGAAAAAAAATTCACGAAGTGCAAAAAATAATTCTATTCCATATCCATAGCTCTGCGAAGATGAACTATCTTATTTTTAAATCTAAGTAGATAAAGTGAAAATTTAACCATCAAATTAACCATGATTAATGGCATAAAAGAGTTTACTCAAGCGAGAATTTTTAACCAATTTGAAGGATAAATTGCTATTATCAACAAGTTTCAGCCAGAATTTCTCCTTTATTCGGGGTAATTTTAAGGTTTTGCGGTTTTAAAACTTGCCTGAAAATTTTCAAACCTTTGTAAGCTTTTTACAGGAAGAGTTCTGATACCCTTAAATGGTATGTCAAACAGTTCGTGGTAACGAACTGTAGTAAGGAGCGACCCGGCTCAATAGTAACCAAAACTCTAAAAAATTGAATTTTGATATCAATAGCTACATCAAAAGAATCTCATTTTAATGCTGATTTTAAATATATAAGTTTCATCAAGTTTAGTCTTACCCATCAAACGTTACGAGCCTGAGAAAATTTGCCTTATTTAAGAAAATAGGGGGAAACACCCCCTAAAAGTCGTAGAATCTTAATGAGAATGACACCATCAGATTATCAGAGAAACCTTCAGCGTATCAGAGAAACCTACTGTAGAAGTTTCGAGCTTTTATCAACAAAAATGTGGGATTTTGTATTTTTTTTTGCCTGAAGACAAATCACGGGTGCGTGTTTATTTGTTTTTTTTTGTTTTTTTTTTTCTTTTTCCCAGGGGTCATGGTATCGACCAAGTGGTCCTAGGATGTCGCAAGAGGTCTCATTCTAACGGAAATGAAAAGTTCTAGTGCTATTTTTAAGTGACCAAAAAAATTTGAGGGTATCTAGGCCCCCTCCCACGCTCATTTTTTTCCAAAGTCAATTAATCAAAATTTTGAGATAGCCATTTTGTTCAGCATAGTCAAAAACCATAATAACTATGTCTTTGGGGATGAATTACTCCCCCACAATCCCTGGGGGAGGTTTTGACCAGTGTTTACATATAGTAATGGTTATTGGGAAGTGTACAGACGTTTTCAGGGGGATTTTATTTTGTTTGGGGGTGGGGCTGAGGGGAGGGGGCTTTGTTGGAGGATCTTTCCTTGGAGGAATCTGTCCAGGGGGAAGAAAAAATCAATGAAAAGGGCGCAGGATTTTCTAGCATTACTATAAGAAAACAATGAAAAATAAACATGAAAACGTTTTTTCAAATGAAAGGAAGGAGTAGCATTGAAACTTAAAATGAACAGAGATTATTACGCATATGAGGGGTTCTAAAAATACTTTAGCATAAAGAGCGAGGTATTTAGGAGGAGATAAATACCTCGCTCTTTATGCTAAAGTATTTTTAGCAATTTCAACTATTTATTCTACGGCCTTTCTGATTCAGGGGTCATTCTTAAAGAATTGGGACAAAACTTGCGATTTAGTGAAGAGCGAGGTATTAACGAGGGTACAAACCCCCTCGTATACATAAAAAAAATATAAGATTATGAAAATTTGTTACGTAAGTTAATTCTAAAGTTACGTATATTTTTTACTAATAAAAACATTCGTTAAAAATTGAAAGTTCTAGTTGCATTTTTAAGTAACCAAAAAATCGGAGGGCAACTAGACCTCCTTCTCCACCCCTTATTTCTCAAAATCGTCTGATCGACACTAAGAGAAAGCCATTTAGCCAAAAAAAGAATTAATATACAAATTTCATTTTAATAATTTATGTGCGGAGAGCCAAAACCAAACATGCATTAATTCAAAAACGTTCAGAAATTAAATAAAAAAAAAACTAATTATTTTAGCTGAAAGTAAGGAGCGACATTAAAACTTAAAACGAACAGAAATTACGCCGTATATGAAATGGGCTGTCCCCTCCGCAATCCCTCGCTCTTTACACTAAAGTTTGACTCTTCGTCACAATTCTATTTTAAAACAATTAAAAGCTTTAGCGTAAAGAGCGAGGGATTGCGGAGGGGACAGCCCATTTCATATATGGAGTAATTTCTTTTCGTTTTAAGTTTTAATGTCGCTCCTTACTTTCAGCTAAAAAAAATAGTTTTTTTTATTTAATTTTAAGAACAGGAGCAGCAGGTTTCGTTAGAAATTGTTCCTCTATAGCCTTCTTAAGGAGACATTCTCACTCCTTCCAACTGACCAGTAAACGCTGATATACTTCTAAACTTCTTATATTAATAAAACTCCTCTTTTAACTGTAAAAGAAAAATGTTATAATAAGGAAAATATTCAAGTCATAACACATCTATAAAACATGTAAAAAATAACCTTTAAAAAGTAGCTATAATGCCTTCTATGTATAGTAGGTAAAAAGTTCCTCTAAAAAAGGTAAAATGTCCACTTAAATATCCTCCAGAAAGTAGGTAAAATGCCCTCTGGATAAAGTAGGTAAAATGTACTTTAGGTTAAGTAGGTAATAAAAAACCCTCTAAAGTAGATAAAAAGGCCATTTTAATCCCGTCAAAAAAGTATGTAAATGGTCTTGAGGTACACTGGGTACAAAATCCCCTCTAAAAGTAGATAAAGTGACTACTTAAATGTCTCCTAAAAAGTAGGTAAATTCCCTCTAGGTAAAGTAGGTAAAAACTTACCTTTAAACGATAAAATTAACAGATAAAATGATCTACTAATGTAAAAACAAATGTTGTATTTGATGTCGCTGCATCACTTTATTTTGAAAATAGGGGGTTATATGAACCACATTGCCTCTAAGTCGGTAAATTCCATTTAGCAACTCTGAGCTATAGAATTTATCAGTACTACTTCGAACCCTTCTCCTACCTTTTAAAAAATTTCCGAAGTTTTCCCCATTTTATTTCAAATTATAATTTAATAGAAAAAGTATATTTTACAGAAAAATTAGTGGTACTTGAGTTGAAATTAGTTTTAACTCCATCAAATTAGATTCCAAAGTTCAAAATTTTTACTTATAGAATCTTAATTTATTGATCATTCGACTTCACTGCATCAGCTCCGATTACACAGCCGTGACACTAGCTGAAAATCCTTGCTCAGAGAAATAAAAAATTATATGACACAAGGAAAAACATAATGTAGAAAAAATACTATGACCCAAATTTTTTCCTAGTGACTCAAAGTTTGATAGAAAAGGTATATTCTGCAAAAAAAAGTGGTACTTGAGTGATTAGATTAATTTTATTAAGCACTTTTTTTAAAAAGTGCTTTTGTATGCCATAATCTGGCAATATCAAAGAATTTTTCATAGGAAGGGAGTTAGAAAGTGTGAACAAAGCTCTTATAATCCATGATTTATCAACACTATGAAGACTATATCAACTTAATTTATCAACTTTGATTTTAAATTTGAAACATTAGACTCAATAGAGTGAAAAAGATTCAAAGGAAATTAGAGTCAAGCCAAAGGGAAAATGTTGATTTTAAGACTTAGAAATAAGACAAGAAATACATCCACGCACTTAAAGACACTTCCTGCGAAAAAAGTTGATCCATAATTTGGCCTTTAATGAAAATAGAAAAAGGCAATTATCTGCAATTTTATCCAAGAAATAGGTTCAACAATATCAGTGAAATTTTTTTTTCGCTCTGGTATAAAGCCACTATGAAGCTGTCGTCAAGAAGGCTTCCAAAGTTGCTGGTATGATCAGAAGAAACTTCTCGTGCGAGGACGACAAAATGCTTGCTACGCTCTATAAGTCCCTTGTCCGCCCGATTCTTGAGTATGGACATTGTTCTACAAGACCACACTACAACAAGGACATAGATGCTCTCGAAAATGTTCAGAGGAGCATAACCAAATTCTCTCCCAGGTTACGCTTCCTTCCCTACGAAGAGCGGCTTAGAAAGCTTGAAATCCCGACCCTCGCCTATAAATTCCATCGTGGTGATCTTATTGAAATGTACAAGCTCTGCAATGGAGCTTATGATAACGTACCAGCCCAGAGAATCGTGCAGTTTAATAAGAATCATCTCCGAGGACATCAGTACAAAGTGAGTACGGAACGCTTTTACAAGGACATGGACCGATGGACTTTCGGCAACCGAGTGATTCACCATTCGAACAACTTACCAGAAAGAGTAATCTGCTCCACAAACCTACTGACATTCAAGAAGGAAGTTGATGAATATTATTCAAGTGACATTTTCTCCTTGTGCAAATTTAGAAGAAATGCAATTTAAGATTTTTGTTTTGTAGAAGCTTAACGGCCTGCCATCAAATTTGCGAATATATTTATTTATTTATATTTATTTATATAAACAGTATTTTATTTTATATATTTTTGTCTTACATATATTATGAACATTTCGGCCCTTGATTTGGGCATGATTGAAAGATAGGAAAAGACCTATGTTTAATTTTAATTTAGATGTTTAATTTTATTCAAATAATAGGTTTAACAATATCAGTCATAAACTAAAAACGATTTTTTTTTCTATTTTTTCGCTCTGGTATAAATAATATTTTGTATTATACGTTTTTTGTTTTACATGTGTTGTAAAATTTATGGTTCTGAATTTTGGCCATAATTGAAAGATAGAAAAAGCCCACCATCGATGATTTTATCCAAATGGTGAATATTGAAATTAGTTTAAACTCTATCAAATTAGATTCCAAAGTTTAAAATTTTTACCGGTTGAATCTTAATTTATCACTCGTTCGGCTCCACTGTAGCAGTTCTGATTCCATAGCCGTGACACTAGCTGAAAATTTTTGCTCAGAGATAGAAAAAAAATAATATGACACAAGAAAAAAAACGTAGCAAAAATGTTATGACCCAAAGTTTTTTCCTAATGACTCAAAATTTAATAGAAAAGGAGTATTCCATAAAAAAAATTAGTGGTACTTGAGTTGAAAATAGTATAAACTCTATCAAATTACATTCCAAATTTCAATTTGTTTCTGATAGAAGCTTAATTTATCACTCGTTCAGCTCCACTGTAGCAGTTCCAATTGTCTTGCTCAGAGAAATAGAAAAAAATAAATAAAATGACACCAGAAAAAATATTATGTAGAAAAAATGCCATGACTCAAACTTTTTTTTCCGTATAACTCAAAATTTAATAGAAAAGATATATTCTACAGAAAAATTAGAGGACTGATTGAATCTTAAGCTTTATCAAATTAGATTCCAAAGTTCAAAATTTTGATTGATAGAATCTCAATAAATTACTGGTTTGTCTCCATTGCAGCAGTTCCGATTCCACAGCCGTAACACTAGCTGAAAATTCTTGCTCAGAGCAATGGAAAAAAAATATGACACAAGAAAAAATATCATGCAGAAAAAATGTTATGACTCAAAATGTTTTCCGTATGACTTAAAATTTAATAGAAAAGGTATATTCTACAGAAAAAAAAAGAGATACTGAAGTTGGAGTTAGTTTAAACTCCATCAAATTAGATTCTAAAGTTCAAAATTTTGACTAATCGAATCTTAATTCATTACTCGTTCAGCTAATTTGCAGCAGTTCTGAATCCATAGCAACTGGGAGTACCAGAGACGGCGACTATTTGCGATTACGACTAAGATTACTTGCGATTGTAACTGAGACTAATTGCAACTATGACTATTTGTGACTGCGATATCGTGCTATTGGCGACTATAACTACTTGTGGCTGCAACTGCTCAAGACTGCGACTATTTGTTATTTTGACTACTTGTAACATAACTGCAATTGATTGCAGCTGTGAACACAAGTGCAACTTGACTGCTACTGCGACTGCATGTGACAATAACTGTGACTAATTGCAGTTTAAAGTGCTTGTGACTGCAAATATCTCCGACTGCAATTACCTAAGACCGCGACTGCTTGTGAATGTGAAGACTTGCAACTCCAACCGTGATTACTTGTACTAAGACTAATTTTAACTACAACTGTTTGCGACTGAAACTGCAACTGCTTTTGATTGCAATTTTGACTATTTGGGACTGTAAATGTGACTGCGACGATTGGTCCCACTGTGTTTGCGTCTATTTTTGGCTGTGACCGCAGCTACTACTAAAACTTTGTCTACTACTAAAAATTTTATTTATATTTACACAGTGTGTTTTATTTATATCTATATATTTTGCCTAAATATTTGTCGCAGTGTGTTTGCGACTATTTGTGGCTGTGGCTGCAGCTACAACTAAAACTTTTGACCTATATCAACTGGCATAAAGTGCATACACATTGTTAAAACATTAAATTGATACAGTATCTCAGTCCCAGAACAAGATATTGAGTTGAAACTGTAAATTTAAGGTGGATTTAATACTAAATCAAAAGACCCTCCAGGAAATAAGGGTATAACTTTGGAGCTTTCAGGGTATACTGGAAGGAATTTTGAGCTAAAGTAAAACACAATACGTGTATCCAAGTTTGTCAAAGGGTGGTGTATCTGCGATACCTAAATAGCGGCTCATCTTATAAAATTAAAACTTCAAGGGTCTTCTGGTGGGTTGTGGAGCAAAACATGAGTGCCGACAAGGGGGGCAGAGAGGCCGCTTGGAAAGTTGGTACTGTAAAGGAATTATAAGGAAATCAAAGGAAAAAGAGCAGAGTAGGGGAGACCCATGGAAGAATATGTGTTGCCGCAGTGTTGGCTGCCTGCAAATAGATTTTTACCCTTAAAAGGAAAATTTAAGTTCAGCTTTGTGACTGAGGTACCTTTATCTAATTTTTTACAAACTTGTTTCCTGTATGATTTGGTTGGAGTAACATAAAAACAAGAGCTAAGAGCTCATATGGCACTTGTGACAAGGTTGGAAGAGCCAAGAACAAAGAGCTCATATTGCATGAATTCTAGGAATATTCAAAGAGTCAATAGATTGGTTTAAAAGGAAAATCAGAGGCTTAAGCCAAATGCCGGTCGGGATTTAAAATAAGAGCTCTGAGACACGAGGTCTTTGTAATTATCAAAGTTCATTAAAATCCGATCACCAACTAGTAAGTTAAAATACCTCCTTTTTCTAATTTTTCCTCTCCCTTCAGCCCCCCAGACGGTCGAATAAAAAAAAACGACTTTATCAAGTCAAAATACGCCGGTCCCTGACACGCCCATCAATTCTCATCGTCCTAGCACGTCCAGAAGCACCAAACTCGCCAAAGCACTGGACCCCCCTAACTCCTCCACAGAAAAATTACACAGAAAAAGTAGGTCAGTTACGTCAATCATGCATCTACGACATTTGTTTATTCTATCCACCAAGTTTCGTCCTGATCTCTCCACTCTAAGCGTTCTCCAAGATTTTCGGTTTCCCCTCCAACCACCCTCATTGTCACCGGATCTAGTTAGGATTTAAAAAAAGAGCTCTGAATTATAATGTCCTTCAAAATATCAAATTTCATTAAGATCTTATCACCCGTTCGTAAGTTAAAAATACGTCATTTTTTCTAGTTTTTTACATCATTTACTTTTCAAGATACGTCAGTCACAAATCTTGGACTTGTGCTTATTCTTCCCACCAATTTTCATCCTGATCTCAACACTCTAAGCGTTTTCCAAGATTCCCCGTCCCCCCAACTCTTCCCAAGGATACTGGATCCGATTGGAATTTAAAAGATGAGCTCTGAGTTACGAGGTCCTTCTAAATATGAAATTTCATTAAGGTTCGATCACTCCTTTTAAGTTAAAAATACCCCAATTTTTCTAATTTTCGAAAATAACCCCCTCAACTCCCCCAAAGATAGCAGGTCCGTTCCAGTTATGTCAATCACCTATCTAGGACTTGTTCTTATTTTTCCCACAAGGTTTCATCCTGATCCCTCCACCATAAGCGTTTTCCAAGATTTTAGGATCCCGTCAGTATTTTAAATACCAGCTCTGAGACATGACATCCTTCTAAATATCAAATTTCACTAAGATCCGATCACCCGTTCATAAGTTAAAAATACCTGATTTTTCCTAATTTTCTAAATTAACCGTCCCTTACCCTCCCCCCAGAAGGTTGAATTGGGAAAAGACTATTTCTAATATAATCTTGTCTGGCTCCTGATACGCCTGACAAATTTTACTGTCCTAGCTTATCTGGAAGTGCCTAAACCAGCAAAACAAGGGCAGACAGACCGACAGAATTTACGGTCGCTATATGTCACTTGGTAAATACTAAGTGCCATAAAAAATCAATTTCTTCATAGTAATGAATGGTATATAAATAAGGCGTTGTTTGTCAAAGCGAAAGCATGATATGCCGTCATTTTACTTGCATTGCAAGAGTACCCATGGGCTGATATTAGAAGCCACTATAATCAGAAATATTTCTCCTGAACAGAAAGCTGGGAATTTTTGTATTTTTCCCCTGAACGAATACGTCCTTATTATCATTTTTTTCAAACAGTTCGTGGTAACGACATGTAGTAAGGAGCGATCCGGCTCAATAGTAAACGAAACTTTAACAAATAGGATTTCGATACTAATAAATACATCAAAAGAATCGAATTTTTATGCTGATTTAAAATATACAAGTTTCATCAAATTTAGTCTTACTAATCAAAAGTTAAGAGCCTGAGAAAATTTGCCTTATTTTGGAAAATAAGAGAAAACACCCCTTAAAAGTCATAGAATCTTAACAAAAATCACACCTTCGCTTTCTGCGTATCAGGGAACCCTAATTTAAAATTTTCAAGCTCCTATCTACAAAATGTGGAATTTCACATTTTTCGCCAGAAGACCGATCACGGGTGCGTGTTTATTTGTTTGTTTGTTGTTTTTTTTTCCCCAGGGGTGATCGTATCAACCCAGTGGTCCTAGAATGTTGGGAGAAGGCTCATTCTAACGGAAACTAAAAGTTCTAGTTCCCTTTTTAAGTGACAAAAAGTATTGGAAGGCACCTAGACCCCCTCCCACGCTCATTTTTTCCCAAAGTCAACGGTTCAAAATTCTGACCCGTTGACAAAAATTACTCCGTATATGAAAGAGACTGTTCCCTCCTCAACGCCCTGCTTTTTACGCTAAGGTTTATCACCGTTTTAAAAAGTAGATTTGAGAGAGAGTCAAACTTTAGCGGAAAGAGAGGGGCGTGAGGAGGGAACAGCCCTTATCATATACGGAGTAATTTCTGTTCGTTTTAAGTTTTAATATCGCTCCTTACTTTCAGTTAAAAAAAAAACTTGTTTTTTTTTTTATTTAACTTTTTCCAGGAGCGATTGCATTTATCTAGTTGTCACTTTGACAAATTAAATAAAAAAATAAGTTTTTTCAACTGAAAGTAGGGAGCGACATTAAAACTTAAAACGAACAGAAATTACTTCATACATGAAAGGGGCTGCTTCCTCATCAAGGCCCTGCTCATTACGCTTAAGTTTGACTCTTTCTCTCAACTCGTGTTTTTAAAACAGTAAAAAACTTTAGCGTAAAGAGGCTATTCCCTCCTCAACGCTCTGCTCTTTACGCTTAAGTTTTTCACCGTTTTAAAAAGTAGATTTGAGAGAGAATCAAACTTTAGCTCAAAGAGCGGGGTGTTTACGAGGGAATAGCCCCTTTCATATACGGAGTAATTTCTTTTCATTTTAAGTTTTAATATCGCTCCTTACTTTCAGTTAAAAAAACTTGTTTTTTTTTATTTAATTTTTTCCAGGAGCGATTGCATTTATCTAGTTGTCACTTTGACAAATATTTAATTTTCTACAGTTATGAAGTATAAGGTGTCGAATATATTGGTTTTTGGTGTTCAAAATTCGATTTAGTTGAAATCATTGAATTTAGTCGAAAAGGACAATAAAAAGAAAGAGGGTTAATTTGACAGCTGGATAGTACATTTAAATTTTGTTTTTATTTCGCTATTCTATTTTTGTAATGTCCGAATATATAAAGGATTTAATTTCGAGGGGGAGAATTGACCTGCTATGAAACAGGTATATTTTCAATGGCCGCTATAAGATCAAAACGGAAAAAACTATAAGATCAAAACTGCACCTAAGCAGGCAGGAGGATTTTTTAGTTACTCCTTCTGTAAACTATTACTCCTTCTAATAGTTACTCCTTCTGTAAACTATTTTAAGCCGTAGAAAATTGCATGAAAACAAGTATACATCTGCTATAGAAAAGGGACCAATAAATATTTCTGTAATTTTGTTTGAATTTGATTTTCTTTTAAAATTCAATGCAATACAATTAAATATATTATTGATTAAATAAATTGATCACTTTACTAGGAATCCTTGTCGTTTAACAATTATTGTATTTTGTTTCATTTTGTATA
This sequence comes from Artemia franciscana, assembly GCF_032884065.1. Taxonomy (NCBI): domain Eukaryota; kingdom Metazoa; phylum Arthropoda; class Branchiopoda; order Anostraca; family Artemiidae; genus Artemia; species Artemia franciscana. The sequence continues at coordinate 5,024,980 of NC_088878.1, read as the reverse complement.
CAATTTAATTGTTCTTTTTATATCAGAGTTTTACCTAAAAGCATTTAAAATAAACGTATTCAAACGAAAAAAAAATAGCTGAAATGTAATCTTTGTCACCCAACCACCAATGATATTTCAGTGTTTGGCCCCCAATGGAAAATTTTCTGCCGGTGCCCTTGGAGCAAAATTAAAAGAAACTAGGTTGATAAAGGGGCATATCTGAAGTATCTTGCCCCAAGGATTAGGAATTTGAAACTTCCAGGGTATATTGATGGGGACGGTGAGCTGAATCAAAAGACACCATGTGTAACCACATTGTCAAAAGGATGTATTTGCAATATCCCAGCAGTGAAAAAGATTATTAGGTGAATGCTATCATTGCATATTATGGTGGAAGTTGAAACAAATTAAAATATATTGCTTGCATTCAAGGTTGTTAGAAGTGTTTATCTGCAATATCTCAAGATAATCTAGGGATCAGGTTTGTAACATGTTATTTGTCAGAATCGCTTCAATGCTACAGAAGCCAAAGATATTAAGCAGATATGTGAATCAATTCATTTGAATAATCTTCTAAGTAGTCATCCGGTTGCATTTATATGAAAGCATACTCTTTACTTTCATATGGAAAAAAACTTTTTCCCTTTATTGTAGTAAAAATAGGGTTATAACAATCATCCCTCCCTATCTACCCTAAACAATGCCAATGACTGATATGTAATTAGTAATGTTAATCTCAACAATTTTGGAGACGTGATGTAAGGGTTGAGCATCAACTATCCTTTAGCATTAGTCCAGATATGCTACTTTGAATAGATGTACGGAGTAAAAGCTAAGATTACTACTTGCTTCAAAAGCAGCCTTTAGGTTAAATCAAAAATCATTTTTTTAAATCGAATTGTGGTGCATCTATCCGATTGGCACAAGTGGCCTAAAAAGCTGTTTTAGAGCCACATTTTTTTCCAATTTTACTATAAGAGTAAATCTGTTAAAAACTACTCTGACAACATTCTGTAAAACCATTTTAATAGCTCGGGCGTACAATCGACAACATGGTTACTTTACCCAATTATTTTAAGTTTTTCAACAAAAATTAGAGACAATGTCTAAAACTAAAGTGGAGAAAAAAATGTACCTGTATATACCATGGAAAAATACCCTTTTAGTATCTAAATCTAAAGTTACTAAAAGCCAAAGTAAAATAATATAAACAAAGAAATGAACATTAATTATAACAGGAAATACTTGTTTACTCCCTAAAACGTTCTAAATAATAGATAATCCCTCTGTCCACCAAGGGTGGGTGGATTGACTGTTGGGAGCATTCCGAGTCCAAGAAAACCTTGTAACAATAAAAGCAAGTAGGGATGCTCATGGAATCCTATAACTACTCTTCTCTTTGGTGACAGTAAGTGTATTTAAATTTAGATATTTAGACATGAGGATAAATTGAAACTTTCTCCTTTGTTTGCCTAAATAGACACTAATCAGACACGAGTGAAAATCAGGGTCATTAATCAAAATTGTTTGGTATTCTTAAACAACTCAGGGGAGGGGACAGTATAAGAACTCTACACTAGGGAAGATATGGTTGTGGTTTTGCCAGTTATCTGGTCTCAGGTGACTAAATGTCAAAAAGAGCTCTTATTGAAAGAGTATGAAAACTTCGTCAATAATCTCCGGATTCTTATTAATTTTTCGTTTATGACATCGCGTAATAGTGGTAACGCGCGTAGTCCTTGCGGAAATATCTATGTCTTATTAAAAGGTTTTACGTGTCAATTCGTATGTTTAGCAGACCTTATCTTCAAAAGCTGGGCTGCCAAACCGCAGCTATTTTTATTCAATTGTAAACTCCCTCAATCAATCCGCCTGAGTGGTGTTTGACTTTCTTCTCACGGTGATATCAAAAATCAAAAATTCATGTTTATTTTTTCTCGAACTTAACGTTTCTCTTCAAAATGAAAGCTAATTTCAAGCGAGAACGTAGTAATGGGAATTTTTCTATCAGAGTTCAACCAGAAGCCTCGTTTTAATAAAATTAAAAACATAATTATATTGATATGAGAAGGTTTTCTAAGTCATTGACTTGGTTTTCGAAGTGTGTATTACAAAGGAGAACTCAAACCCATTGAATTTAATTGAATTGAAGCCTCATTTTTATTCGCTAGTTACAAAGAAACGGCAAGGTCTTGTAGGGGAATAGGGGTCTTGTAATAAACCCGTACGTAAGAAATTATTTCGTACTGGCTAATGTTTCGATGAAGTGGAGGGGGAATACAACCTTCAAAAAAATCGTTAACTTATGCAGAATGTTCACAAATTACTTGCAACGTCTTGAGTTCACTGTCTGTCTAGTTGACAAACCTAATGCCCTGTCATTGAAATGTTTTGCAAAGGCTAAGCAAATAAATAAAAACAAAGCAAAGGACATTAACAAAAAACAAAAGAGAAAAAAACAAAAATGAGGAATTATAAGGCAAACAAACAACAGGCAACAGACAATTTTCATTGAAAATGAGCGTTTATTTGCGTAGAAGAAATTGAAAACACAAGAAAATTGTCCTTTCTGAATTATGAAAAATACTTTTCTAAAGTATTTGATTGACCATTCAATTATATTACAATTATTTTTTAAGTTAATTACTGAATATTTACGTTATTTTCGGCGGATGTAGTTTTAGCTGCATTTTAGTATCAAGATTTTCGATCTGACAAAGGGACTTGGATTGAGCACAAACTTGTCACAGGCAACGGATGTTTCTATACAGGACTTCATATACAATGTAACTATCTTACTTAATGTCACTATGATGTCATTTTAATTACGAAAGCCATTTCCAATTGCATATAGCAGTAACATCATAACAGTGTATAATGAGTAACATCATTTTTATATAAGCGTCATATCTGGATCAAAATCATGACGTCTTTTTTACTATATTTTTTAGATGTCAATAGTCAGTCACCCACATAAACAAATTGATTACAATCAATAAGAGTTCCACAGACGACGGGAAGAAAAATAAGGCCAGGCCAGCTAATGAGGCACCAGCCTCAAAGGAGCTTTGTTTGAGTTGTTGTGTTGCTGGAGAGTCCAAAACGGATACATATGATGGAAGCAAGCTCAACAAAGTCGACAACACAAATGACCTGATGGAATATCTCGATCGTGGCGAAAGTGCAGTAGTCTGTAATAAATGGACATTTGAAAGTTCATGGGAAGTGGCAAATAAAGTTGGTGGTATTTATACTGTGATTCACTCCAAGGGTAGTCCTGTTGAAGAGCTAGGTAATCAGCATATACTTGTTGGTCCTTAAAAAGAAGAATATGCTAGAGTAGAAGTGGAAGATTTGGAATTCCCAGCTGGCCTATTGAATAATGCTGTTTCTAAGCTTCGTGACTTGGTCTTTAGGATCCATACAGGGAGATGGTATGTTGCTGGAAATCCTTTAGTCATTTTGTTTGACATAGGCTCTGCATCTTGTAATTTGGATCAATATAAACAAACGCTGTTTGAAAAAAGCGGCATTGGAATACCTCATGAAGACATAGAATCCAATGATGCGGTAATATTTGGATTTATGGTTGCCCAATTCATTGATGAGTTCCACTATTTCTCTAATAAAGGTGGGGAAATAACTCCAAAAATAGTGTGCCACTTACATGAGTGGCTTGCTGGAATAGGCCTAATTGTGATACGACTATGGAACATATAAGTTTCAACTTTTTACGACGCATGCCACCCTTCTTGGGCGCTATTTATGTGCTCAAAATGTTGACTTCTACAATAGCTTAGAAAAAATTGATATCGATGCTGAGGCTGGCAAGTGCCAAATCTTTCATAGATACTGTATTGAAAGAGCCGCAACTTATTTAGCGCACATTTTTGCGACCGTTTCTGAAATCACAGGAATAGAAGAAGAACATCTGCTCAAACGAAAGCCCGACATTATAACTCCAAATGGCCTTAATCTTAAGAAATTTAGTGCTACGTATGAATTTCAGAGCCTGCACACTGTAATAAAGAAAAAATACATGACTTCATTCATGGACATTTTTATGGTCATCATGATTTTGATAAAACTTTATAATTTTTTATTGCTGGCCGATATGAATTTGGCGATAAAGGAGGCGACATTGAATCTTTGGCTCGACTCAACCACATGATGAAAGAGTCTGGGTCAGATAAGACTGTTGTTGCTTTTCTAATTTTCCCACCCAAACTAACAATTATAATGTTGCCACACTTCTGGGGCAAGTTTTAACAAAAAGCTTATGTGACACTGTTCACCTTTTCCAGCAAGAATGCGGTCGCAAAATGTATGAAGCTTTCCACAGGGGTGGAATACCAGAGAATAACAAGCTGCTGTCACAGGATGATATTATGAAAATAAAAAGATTGCTGTATGCAAGTCAGCGATCATCACTACCTCCAATAACAATTCATAATATTGTTGATGACCTTGGTGATCCTGTCCTAAATAACTTGAGACGATGCCAACTATTTAATAGTAGAAATGACAGAGTTAAAGTTATTTTTCACCCTGAATTTTTGTCATCCACTAGCCCACTTTTAGGACTTGACTATGAAGACTTTGTACGCGGGTGCCGCTTGGGAATGTTCCCAAGTTAGTATGAACCATGGGGCTATACACCCACAGAGTGCACAGTAGTGGGTATTCCCTCTGTGACCACCTACCTATCAAGATTTGGGTGTTTCATTAATGATCACATAGCAGATCCCACCAGTTATGGCATATATATTGTAGATCGTCGTTTCATTTCTTTAGAGGACTCAATATCTCAACTTGTCAACTACATGAATGATTTCACACGCTTGAATCGTAGACAAAGAATTGCTCAGGGTATAAAAACTGAGCGTCTATGTGACCTTCTAGATTGGCGAACCATTGCTGTTTACTATAGAAGAGCAATGCAAATGGCACTGAACAAGGTATATCCCGAGCTGGTAGTTGAAAAAGAATGAAACATTCACCATATCAAAAACCCTCGTCTTATTTCAGAGCCCCCATCACCAGCTTCCTCCAGAGCAATTATCCCCACTGCTAGTTATAGTGACGAGGAAATAGATGATGAATTTGGAGAGCTTGGGCATAAAGTTACAAAAGTATTCTTGGTCTAAAATTATTCACGATTTTAATTTTGAAAGTTGCAAAATGATTACCATATCACCGTCTTGGACCTACACTCAAGTGTGCTACACTTGAGTTGCCACACTTCAGTGGCAATTCTTATCAAAAAACTTACGTGACACCGTTAACCTTGTCCAGCAAGAAATCGGTCACAAAATATATAAAGCTTTCCTCAGGGGTACCCGCGTACAAAGTCTTCATGGTCAAGTCCTAAAAGTGGGCTAGTGAACGACAAAAATTCAGGGTGAAAAATAACTTTAACTCTGTCATTTCTACTATTAAATAGTTGGCATCGTCTCAAGTTATTTAGGACAGGATCACCAAGGTCATCAACAATATTATGAATTGTTATTGGAGGTAGTGATGATCGCTGACTTGCATACAGCAATCTTTTTATTTTCATAATATCATCCTGTGACAGCAGCTTGTTATTCTCTGGTATTCCACCCCTGTGGAAAGCTTCATACATTTTGCGACCGCATTCTTGCTGGAAAAGGTGAACAGTGTCACATAAGCTTTTTGTTAAAACTTGCCCCAGAAGTGTGGCAACATTATAATTGTTACTTCGGGTGGGAAAATTAGAAAAGCAACAACAGTCTTATCTGACCCAGACTCTTTCATCATGTGGTTGAGTCGAGCCAAAGATTCAATGTTGCCTCCTTTATCGCCAAATTCATATCGGCCAGCAATAAAAAATTATAAAGTTTTATCAAGATCAAAATCATGATGACCGTAAAAATGTCCATGAATGTAAGTCATGTATGTTTTCTTTATTTAGAGTGTGCAGGCTCTGAAATTCATATGGAACACTAAATTTCTTAAGATTAAAGCCATTTGGAGTTATAATGTCAGGCTTTCGTTTGAGCAGATGTTCTGCTTCTATTCCTGTGATTTCAGAAACGGTCGCAAAAATGTGCGCTAAATAAGTTGCAGCTCTTTCAATACAGTATCTATGAAAGATTTGGCACTTGTCAGCCTCAGCATCGATATCAATTTTTTCTTAATTATTGTAGAATTCATCATTTTGAGCACATAAATAGCGCCCAAGAAGGGTGGCATGCATCGTAAAAACAGTTGAAAGTTTTATGTTCCATAGTCGTGTCATAATTAGGCCTATTCCAGTAAGCAACTAATGAAAGTGGCACACTATTTTTGGAGCTGTTTCCCCACCTTTATTAGAGAAATAGTGGAACTCATCAATGAATTGGGCAACCATAAATCCAAATATTACCCCATCATTGGATTCTATGTCTTCATGAGGTATTCCAATGCCGCTTTTTTCAAACAGCGTTTGTTTATATTGATCCAAATTACAAGATGCAGAGCCTATGTCAAATAAAATGACTAAAGGATTTCCAGCAACAAGCCATCTCCCTGTGCGGATCCTAAAGCCCAAGTCACGAAGCTTAGAAACAGCATTATTCAATGGGCTAGCTGGCAATTCCAAATCTTCCACTTCTACTCTAGCATATTCTTCTTTATAAGGGCCAAGAAGTATATACTGATTACCTAGCTCTTCAACAGATATAATAGCCTTGGACCGAATCACAGTATAAATACCACCAACTTTATTTGCCACTTCCCATGAACTTTCAAATGTCCATTTATTACAGACTACTGCACTTTCGCCACGATCGAGATATTCCATCAGGTCGACTTTGTTGAGCTTGCTTTCATCATATGTACAACAACTCAAACAAGGCTCCTGTTAGAATGGTGCCTCATTAGCTGGCCTGGCCTTATTTTTCTTCCCGTCGTCTGTGAAACTTTCATTGATTGTAATCATTTTGTCTATGTGGATGACATAATAATTGTAATATAATTGAATGGTCAATCAAATCCTTAAGTATTTTTCATAATTCAGAAAGGACAATTTTCTTGCTTTTTCAATTTCTTCTACAAAAATAAACGCTCATTTGCGATGAAAATTGTCTCTTGCCATTTGATACCAGTAGTATTGATCAATAGCTTCGGTTCACTGAAATTAGGGGGACAAGGCCAGATTCAGTGCCCCTCCTCCCTCCCCGATACATTTTTCCGACTCGTTAAAACAATACATTTAAACAAATATTCGATGCTTATTTAACTTTTTTTACCCCACCCTCCAAAACAGTATTTTGGATCCCACCAGAGGGGGGGGGGTAAAAAAGTATTCTTTAGGTTTGGAGTCTAGGGAGGAACATTTTGTCGACTTTTTAATTTCTTTAACAAGCATACGTAAAAAATAAGCCCCTTTTCAATGATAACACCACGAAAAAATATTTTTGAGCCTAAGAGTGGGAAAACAGGAAAAATTTCTTGTAGAAAAATCCCCCTCCTCCAATTAAAGCTACTGGCATTCATATATGCTGCTTGATAACAATGCAAACTGTATTGTAAAATCATCAAAAAACAAAGAAACAAACAAACATACAACTTATTTTTATAATATATATATATAAGATAAGATAGAGTTAATTTACTATTGGCAGGAGTTTACTCTTTGTAACAGTTTTTATTGTTACTAAGGGTTGAGGTTGGTCCTTTACTTGTTTCCTATATGATTTGGTTGGAGTAACATAAAAACAAGAGCTAAGAGCTCATATGGCACTTGTAACAAGCCAAGAGCAAAGAGTTCATATTGCATGAACTCTAGGAAAATTCAAAGAGTCAATATATTGGTTTAAAAGGAAAATCAGAGGCTTAGGCCTAATGCCGGTCGGGATTTAAAATAAGAGCTCTGAGTAGATAACTTCGAAGACCACACTGCCTTTCCATGACGAAAGTAAAACAGTTCAAAATAGGGATGATACCTTTTTATTGACAGTGAAATATAAAATTATTTAACTGGATATTTCGAACACATATGCAGTGTTCATCATCAGCAGTAAAACTCAGCAGTTTTACTGCTGATGATGAACACTGTAGAGTTTTACTGCTGATGATGAACACTGTATATGTGTTCGAAATATCCAGTTAAATAATTTTATATTTCACTGTCAATAAAAAGGTATCATCCCTATTTTGAACTGTTTTACTTAAGAGCTCTGAGACACGAGGTCTTTCTAATTATCAAAATTCATTAAAATCTGATCCCCAACTGGTAAGTTAAAATACCTCCTTTTTCTAATTTTTCCTCTCCCTTCAGCCCCCCAGATAGTCGAATCGAAAAAAACGACTTTATCAAGTCAATTTGCACCGGTCCCTGACACGCCCATCAGTTTTCATCGTCCTAGCACGACCAGAAGCACTGAACTCGCCAAAGCACTGGACCCCCCTAACTCCTCCACAGAAAAATTACACAGAAAAGGTAGGCCAGATGCGTCAATCATGCATCTACGCCATTTGTTTATTCTATCCACCAAGTTTCATCTTGATCTCTCCACTCTAAGCGTTCTCCAAGATGTCCGGTTTCCCCTTCCAACTACCCTCAATATCACCGGATCTGGTTAGAATTTAAAAAAAAGAGCTCTGAATTATAATGTCCTTCAAAATATCAAATTTCATTAAGATCTGATCAACCGTTCGTAAGTTAAAAATACATCATTTTTTCTAGTTTTTAAAATCATTTACTTTTCAAGATACGTCAGTCACAAATCTTGGACATGTGCTTATTCTTCCCACCAATTTTCATCCTGATCTCTTCACTCTAAGCGTTTTCCAAGATTTCCAGTCCCCCCGCCAAACTCTTCCCAAGGATACTGGATCCGTTTGGAATTTAGAAGATGAGCTCTGAGTTACGAGGTCCTTCTAAATATGAAATTTCATTAGGATCCAATCACTCCTTTTAAGTTAGAAATTCCCCATTTTTCCCATTTTTCAGAATTAACCCTCCCCCCAACTCCCCCAAAGATAGTGGATCCGTTCCGGTTATGTCAATCACCTATCTAGGATTTGTTCTTATTTTTCCCACAAGGTTTCATCCCGATCCCTCCACCACAAGCGTTTTCCAAGATTTTAAGATCCCGTCAGTATTTAAAATAACAGCTATGAGACAGGATATCCTTCTAAATATCAATGTTTATTAAGATCCGATCACCCGTTCGTAAGTTAAAAATACTTCATTTTTTCCTAATTTTCCAAATTAACCGTCCCTTACTCCCCCCCCCCCCCCAGATGGTTGAATCGGTAAAAAGACTATTTTTAATATAATCTGGTCTGACTCCTGATACGCCTGACACATTTTACTGTCCTAGCTTATCTGGAAGTGCCTAAACTAGCAAAACAAGGACAGACAGACCGACAGAATTTACGGTCGCTATATGTCACTTGATAAATACTAAGTGCCATAAAAAATCAATTTCTTCAGAGTAATGAATGGTATATAAATAAGGCGTTGTTTGTCAATAACGAATGTATGATATGCCGTCGTTTTGCTTGCATTGCTAGAGTACCCATGAGCTGATACTTGAAGCCACTATAATCAGAAATATTTCTCCTGAACAGAAAACTGGTAATTTTTGTATTTTTCCCCTGAACAGATACGTCCTTTCTGTTTTTTATCATCATTTTTTTTCAAACAGTTCGTGGTAGCGACCTGTAGTGAGGAGCGTTCCGGCTCAATAGTAAACGAAACTTCAAAAAATAGGATTTTGATAGTAATAGATACATCAAAAGAATCGAATTTTTATGCTGATTTAAAATATATATGTTTCATCAAATTTAGTCTTACTTCGTGGTAACGACCTGTAGTAAGGAGCGATCCGGCTCAATAGTAAACGAAACTTTAAAAAATATTGATTTTGATACTAATAGATACATCAAAAGAATCGAATTTTTATGCTGATTTAAAATATATATGTTTCATCAAATTTAGTCTTACTTGTCAAAAGTCACGAGCCTGAGAAAATCTGACTTATTTTGAAAAACAGGGGAAAACACCCCTTATAAGTCATAGAATCTTAACGAAAATCACACCTTCGCATTCTGTGTATCAAAGAACCCTAATCTAAAATTTTCAAGCTCCTATCTAAAAAAATGTGGAATTTCGCATTTTTCGCCAGAAAAATCACGGGTGCGTGTTTATTTGGTTGTTTTTCTTTCTTTTCCCCAGGGGTGATCGTATCAACCCAGTGGTCCTAGAATGTTGCAAGAGGGCTCATTCTAACGAAAACTAAAAGTTTTAGTGCCCTTTTTAAGGGACAAAAAATATTGGAAGGCACCTAGACCCCCTCCCGCGCTCATTTTTTTCCCCAAAGTCAATGGTTCAAAATTCTGACCCGTTGACAGAAATTACTCCGTATATGAAAGGGGCTATTCCCTCCTCAACGCTCTGCTCTTTACGCTAAAGTTTTTCACCGTTTTAAAAAGTAGATTTGAGAGAGAATCAAACTTTAGCTCAAAGAGCGGGGTGTTGACGAGGGAATAGCCCCTTTCATATACGGAGTAAATTCTTTTCGTTTTAAGTTTTAATATCGCTCCTTACTTTCAGTTATAAAAACTTGTTTTTTTTTTTATTTAATTTTTTCCAGGAGCGATTGCATTTATCTAGTTGTCACTTTGACAAATATTTAATTTTCTACAGTTATGAAGTATAAGGTGTCGAATATATTGGTTTTTGGTGTTCAAAATTCGATTTAGTTGAAATCATTGTATTTAGTCGAACAGGACAATAAAAAGAAAGAGGGTTAATTTGACAGCTGGATAGTACATTTAAGTTTTGTTTTTATTTCACTATTCTATTTTTGTAATTTCTGAATATATAAAGGATTTAATTTCGAGGGGGAGAATTGACCTGTTATGAAAGAGGTATATTTTCAATGGCCGCTATAAGATCAAAACGGAAAAAACTATAAGATCAAAACTGCACCTAAGTAGGCAGGATGATTTTTTAGTATCTCTACTCCTTCTGTAAACTATTTTAAGGCGTAGAAAATTGCATAAAGACAAGTATACATCTGCTATAGACAAGGGACCAATAAATATTTCTGTAATTTTGTTTGAATTTGATTTTCTTTTAAAATTAAATACAATACAATTAAATATATTATTGATTAAATAAATTGATCACTTTACTAGGAATCCTTGTCGTTTAACATTTATTGTATTTTGTTTCATTTTGTATACAATTTAATTGTTCTTTTTATATCAGAGTTTTACCTAAAAGCATTTAAAATAAACGTATTCAAACGAAAAAAAATAGCTGAAATGTAATCCTTGTCACCCAACCACCAATGATATTTCAGTGTTTGGCCCCCTATGGAAAATTTTCTGCCGGTGCCCTTGGAGCAAAATTAAAAGAAACTAGGTTGACAAAGGGGCATATCTGAAGTATCTTGCCCCAGGGATTAGGAATTTGAAACTTCCAGGGTATATTGATGGGGACGGTGAGCTGAATCAAAAGACACTATGTGTAACCACATTGTCAAAAGGATGTATTTGCAATATCCCAGCAGTGAAAAAGATTATTAGGTGAATGCTATCATTGCATATTATGGTGGAAGTTGAAACAAATTAAACGATATTGCTTGCATTCGAGGTTGTTAAAAGTGATTATATGCAAAATCTCAAGATAATCTAGGGATCAGGTTTGTAACATGATATTTGTCACAATCGCTTTAACGCTACAGAAGCCAAAGATATTAAGCAGATATGTCAATCAATTTATTTGAATAATCTTCTAAGTAGTCATCCGGTTGCATTTATATGCCTACCTCTACAGAGGTGGAAAGCTTAAGAGATATCATTCCAGGAATGATGTTAGTCAAATGAGTCCTAGCACTCCGGAAAAAAATAATCATGGTCTAAGCAAACCATTTGTAGGATTTATTGGTGCAATTCAATGTCTATGTTTTGACATGAAAAGGGGGGGGGGACTGAAGGGTATGGCAATTCCCAATTATATTTAGAGTAAACGCGTAAGTGATATTAAAAAAACATATAATCATAAATCAAGTTTCTTTTCATACAGAAGTAATGATTGGCCCTAATAGTGAAGATCGACATAATATTTTCCTATACTATTGGTGGAAAAATACCACCCTAAGCTGAAAGCCTCAGCATATTAAAGGTGATTACTGAACTCACAATAAAGCAAAATTCAAAACTTTAGCGTAAAAGGTGGGAGTTCACTTAAGTGACAGCCGTCCACTATCAATAAATAGGGTTCTTTGGGTTTGTTTTATGTCGAAAGCATACTCTTTACTTTCATTTGGAAAGAAAACTTTTTCCCTTTATTGTAGTAAAAAATAAACAATGTCAATGACTGAAATGTAATTAGTAATGTTAATCTCAACAATTTTGGAGACGAGATGTAAGGGTTGAGCATCAACCATCCTTTAGCATTAGTCCAGATATGCTACTTTGAAAAGATGTACGGAGTTAAAGCTAAGATTACTTCTTGCTTCAAAAGTAGCCTTTAGGTTAAATCAAAAATCTTTTTTTTTAAATCGAATTGTGGTGCATCTATCCGATTGGCACAAGTGGCCTAAAAAGCTGTTTTAGAGCCACATTTTTTTCCAATTTTACTATTAGAGTAAATCTGTTAAAAACTACTCTGACAACATTCTGTAAAACCATTTTAATAACTCGGGCGTACAATCGGCAACATGGTTACTTTACCTAATTATTTTAAGTTTTTCAACAAAAATTAGAGATATAGTCTAAAACTAAAGTGGAAGAAAAAACGTACCTGTATATACCATGGAAAAATACCCTTTTTGTATCTAAATCTGAAGTTACTAAAAGCCAAAGTAAAATAATATGAACAATGAAATGAACATTAATTATAACAGGAAATACTTGTTTACTCCCTAAAACGTTCTAAATGCTAGATAATCCCTCTGTCCGACAGGTAAGGGTGGGTGGATTGACTGTTGGGAGTATTCCGAGTCCAAGAAAACCTTGTAACAATAAAAGCAAGTTCGGATATTCATGGAATCCTATAACTACTCTTCTCTTTGGTGACAGTAAGTGTTTTTAAATTTAGATATTTAGACATGAGGACAAATTGAAACTTTCTCCTTTGTTTTCCTAAATAGACACTAATCAGACACGAGTGAAAATCAGGGTCATTAATCAAAATTGTTTGGTATTCTTAAACAACTCAGGGGAGGGGACAGTATAAGAACTCTACACTAGGGAAGATATGGTTGTGGTTTTGCCAGTTATCTGGTCTCAGGCGACTAAATGTCAAAAAGAGCTCTTATTGAAAGAGTATGAAAACTTCGTCAATAATATCCGGATTCTTATTAATTTTTCGTTTATGACATCGCGTAATAGTGGTAACGCGCGTAGTCCTTGCGGAAATATCTATGTCTTATTAAAAATTTTTACGTGTCAATTCGCATGTTTAGCAGACCTTATCTTCAAAAGCTGGGCTGCCAAACCGCAGCTATTTTTATTCAATTGTAAACTCCCTCAATCAATCCGCCTGAGTGGTGTTTGACTTTCTTCTCACGGTGATATCTCAAATCCAAAATTCATGTTTATTTCTTCTCGAAATTAACGTTCCTCTTCAAAATGAAAGCTAATTTCAAGCGAGAACGTAGTAATGAAAATTTTTCTATCAGAGTTCAACCAGAAGCCTCGTTTTAATAAAATTAAAAACATAATTATATTGATATGAGAAGGTTTTCTAAGTCATTGACTTGGTTTTCAAAGTGTGTATCACAAGGGAGAACTCAAACCCATTGAATTTAATTGAATTGAAGCCTCATTTTTATTCGCTAGTTACAAAGAAACGGCAAGGTCTTGTAGGGGAATAGGGGTCTTGTGATAAACCCGTACCTAAGAAATTATTTCGTACTGGCTAATGTTTCGATGAAGTGGAGGGGGAATACAACCTTCAAAAAAATCGTTAACTTATGCAGAATGTTCACAAATTACTTGCAACATCTTGAGTTCACTGTCTGTCTAGTTGACAAACCTGATGCCATGTCATTGAAATGTTTTGCAAAGGCTAAGCAAATAGATAAAAACAAAGCAAAGGACATTAACAAAAAACAAAAGAGAAAAAAAACAAAAATGAGGAATTATAAGGCAAACAAACAACAGGCAAGAGACAATTTTCATTGCAAATGAGCATTTATTTGCGTAGAAGAAATTAAAAACACAAGAATATTGTCTTTTCTGAATTATGAAAAATACTTTTCTAAAGTATTTGATGGACCATTCAATTATATTACAATTATTTTTTAAGTTAATTACTGAATATTTACGTTATTTGCGGCGGATGTAGTTTTAGCTGCATTTTAGTATCAAGATTTTCGAACTGACAAAGGGACTTGGATTGAGCACAAACTTGTCACAGGCAACGGATGTTTCTATACAGGACTTCATATACAATGTAACTGTCTGACTTAATGTCACTATGATGTCATTTTAATTACGAAAGCCATTTCCAATTGCATATAGCAGTAACATCATAACAGTGTATAATGAGTAACATCATTTTTATATAAGCTTCATATCTGGATCAAAATCATGACATCTTTTTTACTATATTCTTTAGACGTCAATAGTCAGTCACCCACATAAACAAAATCATTACAATCAATGAAAGTTCCACAGACGACGGGAAGAAAAATAATGCCAGGCCAGCTACTGAGGCACCAGCTTTACAGGAGCCTTGTTTGAGTTGTTGTGTTGTTGGAGAGTCCAAAACGGATCCATATGATGAACTCAAGCTCAACAAAGTCGATAGCACAAACGACCTGATGGAATATCTTGATCGTGGCGAAAGTGCAGTAGTCTGTAATAAATGGACATTTGAAAGTTCATGGGAAGTGGCAAATAAAGTTGGTGGTAATTATACTGTGATTCGCTCCAAGGATAGTATATCTGTTGAAGAGCTAGGTAATCAATATATACTTCTTTGTCCTTATAAAGAAGAATATGCTAGAGTAGAAGTGGAAGATTTGGAATTCCCAGCTGGCCCAATGAATAATGCTGTTTCTAAGCTTCGTGACTTGGGCTTTAGAATCCATACAGGGAGATGGCTTGTTGCTGGAAATCCTTTAGTCATTTTATTTGACATAGGCTCTGCATCTTGTAATTTGGATCAATATAAACAAACGCTGTTTGAAAAAAGCGGCATTGGAATACCTCATGAAGACATAGAATCCAATGATGCGGTAATATTTAAATTTATGATAGCCCAATTCATTTATGAGTTCGACTATTTCTCTAATAAAGGTGGGGAAATAGTTCCAAAAATAGTGTGCCACTTTCATGAGTGGCTTTCTGGAATAGGCCTAATTATGACACGACTATGGAACATAAAAGTTTCAACTGTTTTTACGATGCATGCCACCCTTCTTGGGCGCTATTTATGTGCTCAAAATGTTGACTTCTACAATAACTTAGAAAAAATTGATATCGATGCTGAGGCTGGCAAGTGCCAAATCTTTCATAGATACTGTATTGAAAGAGCTGCAACTTATTTAGCGCACATTTTTACGACCGTTTCTGAAATCACAGGAATAGAAGCAGAACATCTGCTCAAACGTAAGCCTGACATTATAACTCCAAATGACCTTAATCTTAAGAAATTTAGTGTTACATATGAATTTCAGAGCCTGCACACTGTAATAAAGAAAAAATACATGACTTCATTCATGGACATTTTTAAGGTCATCGTGATTTTGATCTTGATAAAAATTTATATTTTTTTATTGCTGGCCGATATGAATTTGGCAATAAAGGAGGCGACATTTTTATTGAATCGTTGGCTCGACTCAACCACATGATGCATGAGTCTGGGTCAGATAAGACTGTTGTTGCTTTTCTAATTTTCCCCACCCGAACTAACAATTACAATGTTGCCACACTTCTGGGGCAAGTTTTAGCAAAAAGCTTACGTGACACTGTTCACCTTGTCCAGCAAAAATTCAGTCGCAAAATGTATGAAGCTTTCCACGGGAGTGGAATATCAGAGAATAACAAGCTGCTATCACAGGATGATATTATAAAAAGATTTCTGTATGCAAGTCAGTGATCATCACTACCTCCAATAACAACTCAAAATATTGTTGATGACCTTGGTGATCCTGTCCTAAATAACTTGAGACGATGCCAACTATTTAATAGTAGAAATGACAGAGTTAAAGTTATTTTTCACCCTGAATTTTTGTCGTTCACTAGCCCACTTTTAGGACTTGACTATGAAGACTTTGTACGCGGGTACCCCTGAGGAAAGCTTTATATATTTTGTGACCGAGTTCTTGCTGGACAAGGTTAACAGTGTCACGTAAGTTTTTTGATAAGAATTGCCACTGAAGTGTGGCAACTCAAGTGTAGCACAGGTCCAAGACGTTGATATGGTAATCATTTTGCAACTTTTAAAATTAAAATCGTGAATAATTTTAGACCAAGAATACTTTTGTAACTTTATGCCCAAGCTCTTCAAATTCATCATCTATTTCCTCATCACTATAACTATCAGTGGGGATAGTTGCTCTAAAGGAAGCTGGTGATGGAGGCTCTGAAATAGGACGAGGGTTTTTGATATGGTGAACGTCTCTTTCTTTTTCAGCAACCAGCTCCGGATATACCTTGTTCAGTGCCATCTGCATTGCTCTTCTATAGTAAACAGCAATGGTTTGCCAATCTAGAAGGTCACTTAGACGCTCAGTTTCTATACCTTGAGCAATTCTTTGTCTACGGTTCAAGTGTTTGAAATCATGCATGTAGTTGGCAAGCTGAGATATTGAGTCCTCTAAAGAAATGAAACGACGATCTACAATACATATGCCATAGCTGGTGAGATTTGCTAAGTGATCATTGATGAAACACCCAAATCCTGATAGGTAGGTGGTCACAGAGGGAATGCCCATTACTGTGCACTCTGTGGGTGTATAGCCCCATGGTTCATACTAACTTGGGAACATTCCCAAGTGGCACCCGCGTACAAAGTCTTCATAGTCAAGTCCTAAAAGTGGGCTAGTGAACAACAAAAATTCAGGGTGAAAATAACTTTAACTCTGTCATTTCTACTATTAAATAGTTGGCATCATCTCAAGTTATTTAGGACAGGATCACCAAGGTCATCAACAATATTATGAGTTGTTATTGGAGGTAGTGATGATCACTGACTTGCATACAGCAATCTTTTTATTTTTATAATATCATCCTGTGATAGCAGCTTGTTATTCTCTGATATTCCACTCATGTGGAAAGCTTCATACATTTTGCGACCGAATTCTTGCTCGAAAAGTTGAACAGTGTCACGTAAGCTTTTTGCTAAGACTTGCCCCAGAAGTGTGGCAAAATTATAATTGTTAGTTCGGGTGGGGAAAATTAGAAAAGCAACAACAGTCTTATCTGACCCAGACTCATTCATCATGTGGTTGAGTCGAGCCAACGATTCAATAAAAATTTCGCCTCCTTTATTGCCAAATTCATATCGGCCAGCAATAAAAAAATATAAAGTTTTATCAAGATCAAAATCATGATGACCGTAAAAATGTCCATGAATGAAGTCATGTATTTTTTATTTATTACAGTGTGCAGGCTCTGAAATTCATATCTAACACTAAATTTCTTAAGATTAAGGCCATTTGGAGTTATAATGTCAGGTTTTGGTTTGAGCAGATGTTCTGCTTCTATTCCTGTGATTTCAGAAACGGTCGTAAAAATGTGAGCTAAATAAGTTGCAGCTCTTTCAATACATTATCTATGAAAGATTTGGCACTTGTCAGCCTCAGCATCGAAATCAATGTCCATTGATATGTGTTGTCCATTGATATTGACAAATGTCCATTTATAACAGACTCATGCACTTTCGCCACGATCAAGATGTTCCATCTAGTCATTTGTGCTGTCGACTTTTTTGAGCTTGCTTTCATCATATGTATCCGTTTTGGACTCTTCAACACCACAAAAAATCAAACAAGGCTCTTGTGAGGCTGGTGCCTCATTAGCTGGCCTGGCCTTATTTTTCTTCCCGTCGTCTGTGAAAATTTCATTGATTGTAATCATTTTGTTTATGTGGGTGACATAATAAATTTAATATAATTAAATGGTCAATCAAATCCTTTAGAAAAGTATTTTTCATAATTCAGAAAGGACAATTTTCTTGCTTTTTCAATTTCTTCTACAAAAATAAACGCTCATGTGCAATGAAAATTGTCTCTTGCCAGTTGATACCAATAGTATTGATCAATGGCTTCAATTCACTGAAATTAGGGGGGAAAAGGCCATATTCAGTGCCCCCCTCCCTCCCCGATAAGTTTTTCCGACTCGTTAAAACGTAACGCACTACATTTAAAAAAATTTCCGATGGTTTTTTAACTTTCTTTACCCCACTCTCCAAAACAGTATTGTGGATCCCAACGGAGGGGGGTAGGGGTAAAAAAGTATTCTTTAGAGTCCAGGGAGGAACATTTTGTTGACTTTTTAATTTCTTTAACAAGCATACGTAAAAAATAAGTCCCTTTTCAATGATAATACCACGAAAAAAAAAATTTGAGCCTAAGAGTGGGAAACAGGAAAAACATCTTGTAGAAAAATTCCTCTCCTCCAATTAAAGCTCCTGGCTTTCATATATGCTGCTTGATAACAATGCAAATTGTATTGTAAAATCATAAAAAAAACAAACAAACATACAACTTATTTATATATATATAAGATAGATTTAAGTTACTATTGGTAGGAGTTTACTCTTTGTAACAATTTTTATTGTTACTAAGGGTTGAGGTTGGTCCTTTACTAAATTGCAGCTACTCCTGCAACCATGAAGATTGTAACCTGTGGTTATAACGTCACTCATCATTTTGCTTGTGAACTCAAGATGTGATTGATAATATCTTGTTCAATAACAGGTGGCGTAGTACAACGGTAATGAGACGATCCTTAAGACATAAAGGATTTGATTCCAAGCCTGTCTGCAGTAACAGTTCTAATGCAAAAAAGTACACCAGACTACCTAGTTCAAAAATGGAGTACCTACTAATGAAATAGTGTACAGTTTTTTGTTTTTTTTTAAACCAATTGAAAACAACTAAAAGACAAAAAAAGGAAAGTTATTTTTTCTAGACATTATGGAAAATAAAGAAAGAGAATGAAAACTGGTCACCCGGTAGCCAGCCCCCTCATATGCTCTTTTTAGTTGCTCTTCCCCCAAAGAGAGGAAGGAAAAAAAGTATTTTTCAGAATTTAGGGAGGTTAAATTTATTATCCTTCCCATTTTACTATTCATGCAAACTATCCAATTCTTGAAAATACCACAAACATGATGTATAATATACTAGCCGTTGGGGTGGCGCGAAGCGCCACCCCAACACCTAGCTGGTGGGGCACTTCGCGCCCCCCAAGCCCCCCCTCCCCCGCGCGCGTAAGTCGTTATGCGCCATATTAGTTACGCACCATTGTAGTTGTGTCCCTGTGTCCCACCTTTGAATATAGATAGATTTATATATGTTTTTCAAACTACGTAAAAATTGCGAATATACAATATTCTTGGCTTTCCCATTGTCTGTGCATATAAAAAGCCGTATGTACTAATAATGACGTCATATGCAAACGCTCTTTTTACAAACAAACAAACATGCATACACACAACTCGTTTTTATATAGATAGATAGATAGATAGATACAACACAAATTAACTGCGTAAAACTTGCGAATATACAACATTCTTCGCTGTCCAGTTGTCGCTGCATATAAATAGATTGTCAGGTTTACCGACCCTCGAACATGCAACGTACAATTGTCCATGGGAAAAACAATCAGTATTAAGATCTATACCACATTTTTCTAATGATTGACCCTGAGCTTTGTTAATGGTGATTGCAAATGCTAATCGAATTGGGAATTGCAATGTTTTAAATTGAAAAGGCAGATCCGTTGGAATCATGGGAATGCGAGGAATAAGAACAGCCTCACCCTCAAAAGGCCCTGTCAAGATTGTGGCCTCTATTGGGTTTTCCATTGTTTTTTTTTATGGCAAGTCGCGTGCCCTTGCAAAGCTTTGGTGGGTTGATATTTCTTAAAAGTATTATTGGTACATCTTTTTTTAGTTGTAGCACGTGTGGTGGAAACCCTGAAAGATCCACGGAATTTAAAAATTCAGATGGATAATTAACCGCTTCATTTGGTTCCAAAACTGTGTCGACTGACTTGTAAAAGACTGCCTGGTCTCGAATCTTGGTCAAAACAATATTGTTGATTTCGTGGACGTCTATATTTTTGGGTGCGAGAATCGCTCTTTCACTTAGCCATTTATTATTTTTATAATTTTTTAGAATATTCGGAAATACTTTTTCAATCAATTCATTTTTGGACGTCACTAAATTACAGAAATCAGCAGGTAGTTGTATACGTCCTGAAATTGAGTCTACTGGGAGCTTTCTGTTTCCAATTGCCAGCAATTGATCTGAAAATGTTTGACCAGAGTCATCGTTTTGCAATCGGACACGTATATTTGTAGTTAATTTTAATGTTTTTACGTGTGCCCATAAATTAGAATTTTTCAGGCAAGCATTCATTTCGTCTGCAGGAGTTGATTTAGGTATTATAGGTAATGTTTGCCTGAAATCTCCCGCAAGCAATATTAATGTGCTGCCAAAGGGTTTCGACTTCCCTCGCAAATCTTTCAAGCATTGATCCAGAGCCTCGAGCGATTTTTTGTGTGCCATTGTGCACTCATCCCAAATAATAAGTTTGCATTGCTGCAATATTTTACCCATCCCAGATGATTTGGAAATATTGCACGTGGGAGTTTCTGTAGAATGCAAATTCAGAGGCAATTTCAAAGCGGAATGAGCAGTTCTTCCACCAGGCAGCAATGTTGCGGCTATTCCGGACGACGCAATTGCCAACGCTATATCATTTTTTGATCGAATTGATGCCAGAATCAGTTTTATCACTAACATTTTACCAGTACCTCCTGGCGCATCCAAAAAGAAAATTTCTCCAACGTTGTTATCGACACAATGCATTATCGTATCATAAATGTCTTTTTGTTCCGACGTTAACTTGGAAATGTTATTTTGTACATACGACAATAGATCACTCGTACTGTAACTTCGTTCACAATCCAATTCTACACATGTCGAAACAGCAACGATACGGTTAGGTGAAGGCATTCCCAAATCCTGAAGAGGTTTGTTTGCCATCCATACGTACGCACAAATCTTCTATAATAACTAAAGTGTAGTTATAAATTTCTGATGTAAAATCGAAAGTCATATCTGACGTCTCCAGCTGTTTTCGATGGAGTATATCTTCGGACATTTTTGACTTATATTTTTCTCATAACTCTGTAGGAGCTGATAGAGAGCAAGTTGTTAAAATGATGCCAAACTATGCACGAATTTGACTTGGGGTTGACGTTTCGCACGCGTCATTGCTGCAGTTATCCCAGTGTTTGTCATTCTCCAATAAATTCAGAGCATATATATATATATATATATATATATATATATATATATATATATATATATATATATATATATATATATATATATATATATATATATATATATATATATATATATATATATATATATATACTAGCTGTTGGGGTGGCGCTTCGCGCCACCCCAGCACCTAGTTGGTGGGACGCTTCGCGCCCCCCCGCGCGCGTAATTCGTTACGCGCCATATTAGTTACGCGCCATTGTAGCTGTGTCCCTGTGTCCCACCTGTGAATAGAGATAGATATAATTATATATTTTTAACTACGTAAAACATGCGAATATACAACATTCTTCGCTGTCCCATTGTCTGTGCATATAAATAGCATTTATATTCCCTGTGTCCCGGTCGTCATTTGTGTCTTGGTGTCCCAGTTTGTATTTTCCCTTTGAGTGTCCCGGTCGTCATTTATATCCCTGTGTCCCAGTGTCCCGGTCGTCATTTGTGTCCCGGTGTCCCGGTCTATAATTTCTATTCAAACAATCCCTGTGTCTCAGTCGTCAATTATATATCCCGCCTGTGCCCCCAGCGTCCCCGTTGTAGTTGTGTCCCTGCGTCCCGGTCGTCATTTATATTCCCGGTCGTGATTTGTGTCCGGGTGTCCCAGTCTGTAATTTTTCTTTGAGGTTCCTGGTCGTCATTTATATTCCCTCTGTGTCGATCGTCATTAGTGTCCCGGTCTGTAATTTATCTTTGAGTTTTTTTTCTTTTTAGTTTTTTTTTAGTTTTTTACATTATTTCATTTTTTTTTTCTTCTTTATTTTTCAGCGTCACTATGAAGTACATATCGCCGAACCTTTGTTTTTTAACTTAAATCTGGTAGGTATTGATGACCTTATCCAAGTCAAAATCCCAAACCCAATCATCATCGCTATCATTTTCAGTTTTGATATGTTTTGACTCTCGCTTTCCAGGTGGATTTTCATCTAACTGCGCGGTTTTGCGTTCTTTAGCCGCAAGCCTGTTTTCTTGCTGTTCTTGTGATTCCTCGGCACGCTTTCTTTTCTTACTTTCTCTATCAGCTGCAAGCCTGTTTTCTTGCTGTTCTTGTGATTCCTCGGCACGCTTTCTTTTCTTACTTTCTCTATCAGCAGCAAGTTTTTTGGCATAGACTCTTTGAGCAGCTTCCTCGGCTGTTGCCATTGTAGGTTCTTCAGTCATTTTACAATTAAACATTTTTCCATGAACGCATGTCTTAAATACCATTAATGACGTCACCGTCATAGCAAAAATGACGACAACTAACTTCATGACGTCAGTCGACACAGAAACATGACGTCACCTGACAGACAGACACACAGACAGACAACTTATTTTTATATATATAGATATATATATATATAAGCCCCCCCCGCGAGCGTAAGTTGTTACGCGCCATATTAGTTACGTGCCATTATAGTTGTGTCCCTGTGTCCCACTACAGGTTTACCGACTCTTGAACATGCAACATATAATTGTCCATGACCTTTTTTTTAGTTTTTTTTTTTCTTTTTTAGTTTTTTTTTCTTCTTTTGTATTAATGCTAAAGCCAACATTCGAACCTGGAACCTCTCGGACCTAGAACCTCGGACCTTCTCTGTGTCCCCGTCGTCATTTATATATCCCCCTGTGCCTTTTTTTGGTTTTTACCTTTTTTTTGCTTTTTTAGTTGTTATTTCTTTTTAGTTTTTTTTTTTAGTTTTTACCCTTTTTTTTAGTTTTTTATTTTTATTCTTATCTTTTTAGTTTTCTTTTTCTCCTTTATTTTTCAGTTTTTCCTTTTTTAGTTTTTTTTCTTTTTTAGTTTTTAGTTTTTTTTTAGTTTTTTACCTTTTTTTAGTTTTTTTTTAGTTTTTGGTTTGTTTTGTAGTTTTTACCTTTTTTTTATTATTTTTATTAGTTTTTAGTTTTTTTTCTTTTTTAGGTTTTAGTCTTTTACCTTTTTTTTACTTTTTTTATCTTTTTTTTTTTTTTGTAGTTTTTGTAAGGTTTGAAACTGGAACCTCTCGAACCTAGAGCCTGGAACATACCACGTTACCAACTCAGCTAAATCAGCTTGTATACTTTCGTTTTTGAATTGGTATTTGATGAAATAATTCAGACATCATATGTGGACAGACAGACAGACAGACAGACAGACATAACCCACAAACAACTTATTTTTATATATACCCCAACAGCTAGTATATATCTATATATATAAAAATAAGTTGTCTGTCTGTCTGTGGATCTGTGGATCAGGTGACGTCATGTTTCGGCTGACGTCATGAAATTAGTTGCCGTCATTTTTGCTTTGAAGGTGACGTCATTCAAGTTATATAAGACATATGTTCGCGTAGAAATCTATTAATGTTTAAGTTTACAATGACTGATGAAGATGCTCAAAGAGTCTATGCCAAAAAACTGCTGATAGAGAAAGTCAGAAAAGAAAGCGTGCCGAGGAACTACCAGAGCAACGCGAAAGCAGACTTGCTGCTAAAAGAGAAAGTGAAAAAAGAAGGCTTGCCGAGGAATCAAAAGACCAGCAGGGAAACAGGCTTGAGGCTGATAGAGAAAGAAAGAACAGAAAGCATGCCGAGGAACTACCAGAGCAACGCAGAAGCAGACTTGCTGCTAAAAGAGAAAGTGAAAAAAGAAGGCGTGCCGAGGAATCAAAAGACCAGCAGGGAAACAGGCTTTAGGCTGATAGAGAAAGAAAGAACAGAAAGCATGCCGAGGAACTACCAGAGCAACGCAGAAGCAGACTTGCTGCTAAAAGAGAATGTGAAAAAAGAAGGCGTGGCGAGGAATTACAAGAACAGCAAGAAATCAGGCTTGCTGCTGATAGAGAAAGTAAGAAAAGAAAGCGTGCCGAGGAATCACAAGAATAGCAAGAAATCAGGCTTGCTGCTGATAGAGAAAGTAAGAAAAGAAAGCGTGCCGAGGAATTACAAGAACAGAAAGAAATCAGGCTTGCTGCTGATAGAGAAAGTAAGAAAAGAAAGCGTGCCGAGGAATCAGAGCAATCTGAAAGTTATCGCCTGGCATTCAGGTACAACCCAGTCGATGATTATAGCTTGAGTAGATGTATTCAAATCGGGACAATGTCTAAAATTTGTCCCTATTGCAAGGCCTTGAAATTCAATGGTGAAACAATGGGAATGTGTTGCGCCTCAGGAAAAGTTAAACTTCCTCTATTGGCTGCACCACCAGAGCCATTGAAGACTCTCCTTACTGGAACTACGTCAGAATCTAAGCGTTTTTTGTCAAAAATCAGACAATACAACTCATGTTTCCAAATGACGTCGTTTGGAGCCCAAATCGAAAATCCAGATCAATTTATGTCTACTTTCAAAGTAAAAGGGCAAATTTATCATAAAGCAGGGTCCCTTCTACCATTCTCAGGCGGGTATCATAAATTTTTACAATTGTACTTCATCAGTGATAGAAATTCTGAATTGAATGTGGGAAACGGAAAGCTCCCAGTAGACTCAATTTCAGGACGTATACAACTACTTGCTGATTTCTGTAATTTAGTGACGTCCAAAAATGAATTGATTGAAAAAGTATTTCCGAATATTCTAAAAAATTATAAAAATAATAAATGGCTAAGTGAAAGAGCGATTCTCGCACCCAAAAATATAGACGTCCACGAAATCAACAATATTGTTTTGACCAAGATTCAAGACCAGGCAGTCCTTTACAAGTCTGTCGACACAGTTTTGGAACCAAATGAAGCGGTTAATTATCCATCTGAATTTTTAAATTCCATAGATCTTTCAGGGTTTCCACCACACGTGCTACAACTAAAAATAGGCGTACCAATAATACTTTTAAGAAATATAAACCCACCAAAGCTTTGCAATGGCACTCGACTTGCCGTAAAAATAAACAATGGAAAACCTAATAGAGGCCACAATCCTGACAGGGTCTTTTGAGGGTGAGGCTGTTCTTATTCCTCGCATTCCCATTATTCCAACAGATCTGCCTTTTCAATTTAAAAGATTGCAATTCCCAATTCGATTAGCATTTGCAATCACCATTAACAAATCTCAAGGTCAATCATTAGAAAAATGTGGTATTGATCTTAATACTGATTGTTTTTCCCATGGACAATTGTACGTTGCATGTTCGAGGGTCGGTAAACCTGACAATCTATTTATATGCAGCGAGAATTGGACAGCGAAGAATGTTGTATATTCGCAAGTTTTACGCAGTTAATTTGTATTTCGGAACCAAATGAAGCGGTTAATTATCCATCTGAATTTTTAAATTCCATAGATCCTTCAGGGTGTCCACCACACCTGCTACAACTAAAAATAGGCGTACCAATAATACTTTTAAGAAATATCAACCCACCAAAGCTTTGCAATGGCACGCGACTTGCCGTAAAAAAAAAAAAAAACAATGGAAAACCTAATAGATGCCACAATCTTGACAGGGCCTTATGAGGGTGAGGCTGTTCTTATTCCTCGCATTCCCATGATTCCAACGGATCTGCTTTTTCAATTTAAAAGATTGCAATTCCCAATTCGATTAGCATTTGCAACCACCATCAACAAAGCTCAAGGGCAATCACTAGAAAAATGCGGTATAGATCTTAATACAGATTGCTTTACCAATGTACAATTGTATGTTGCATCTTTGAGGGTCGGTAAACCTGACAATCTATTTATACGCACAGAAGAATGTTGTATATTCGCAATTTTTACGTAGTTTGAAACACGTATATAAATCTATCTATATTCACAGGTGGGACACAGGGACACAACTACAATGGCGCGTAACTAATATGGCGCGTAACTAATATGGCGCGTAACGACTTACGCGCGCGGGGGGGGGCTTGGGGGGGGGCGCGAAGCCCCCCACCAACTAGGTGTTGGGGTGGCGCGAAGCGCCACCCCAACAGCTAGTATATATATATATATATATATATATATATATATATATATATATATATATATATATATATATATATATATATATATTCACAGGTGGGACATAGGGACACAACTACAATGGCGCGTAACTAATATGGCGCGTAACGACTTACGCGCGCGGGGGGGCTTGGGGGGGGGGCGCGAAGCGCCCCCACCACCTAGGTGTTTTAATGACCTCATCCCCAACTTTTA
The DNA here is from genome assembly GCF_032884065.1 of Artemia franciscana. NCBI lineage: Eukaryota > Metazoa > Arthropoda > Branchiopoda > Anostraca > Artemiidae > Artemia > Artemia franciscana. The sequence goes on along the minus strand of NC_088878.1, from coordinate 4,998,417 downwards.
ATGACCTCATCGTCATAACGAACATGACGACAACTAACTTCATTACGACATGACGACATGATGACATGACGTAACTTGAAAGTTATGTGTCTGTTGCCCTTGTAGGTTCTTCAGTCACTTTACGATTAAATATTTTTCCGTCCACGATCCTCTTACAATTAAAAATTTGTCTTTTAACGATTTTCTTAAATACTTTTAATGACGTCATCGTCATAACAAACATGACGACAACTAACTTCATGACAACATGACGACATGATGTCACTCGACAAACAGACAGACAGACATAACACACAAACAACTTATTTTTATATATATAGATATCCATATATATAAGCAAAGTTGTTTGCAAATATACAAACAAAGTTGTTTGTTTGTGTGTATGTCTATCTGTCCGCATATGACATCTGAATTATTTCATCATATACCAATTCAAAAACGAATGTATTCAAGCCGAAGTAGCTGAGTTGGTAAAGCGTTATGTTCCAGGTTCTAGGCCCGAGAGGTTCCAGGTTCGAGCCTTGGCTTTAGCATTAATACTAAAGAAGAAAAAAACTAAAAAAGGTAAAAACTACAAAAAAACTAAAAAGAAAATACTAAAAAAACTAAAAAAGCTAAAAAACTAAAAAAACGTAAAAAACTAAAAAAGAAAGAAAAACTAAAAAAAGGTAAAAACTAGAAAAAAACTAAATAGAAAAAAACTAAGAAAACTAATAACTGAAAAAGAAAAAAACTAAAAAAGGAAAAAAAACTGAAAAATAAAGGAGAAAAAGAAAACTAAAAAAATAAAAATAAAAAAATAAAAAAGGTAAAAACTACAAAAAAAAACTAAAAGAAAAACGAAAAAAACTAAAAAAGCTAAAAAAATGGTAAAAACAAAAAAAGATTAAAAAGAAAAAAGGAAAAAACAAAAAAATTATTTCATCATATACCAATTCAAAAACGAATGTATATACAGACCGGGACACCGGGATACAAATGACGACCGGGACACCAGGATTATGACTGACGAAATTACAGACAGGGACATAAATGACGACCGGGACACAGGGAATATAAACGACGACCGGGACACTCAAACAGATATTACAGACTGGGACACTTTTTTTACTTCATGTCCTGGTCGTCATTTATATTCCCTGTGTCCCGGTCGTCATTTGTGTCCCGGTGCTCTGTTGATGGTGATTGCTAAACGGACATTCCTTGAGTCCCGGTCGCTTTCTCTTTGAGTGTCCCGGTCGTCATTTGTGTCCCGATGTCCCGGTCTGTAATTTCGTCAGTCGACAAACATGACGTCAGTCGACACACAAACAAGACGTCACTCGACACAGGGACACACAGACAACTTATTTTTATATATATTATACAAGCTGTTGGGGTGGTGCTTCGCGCCACCCCAACCCCTAGTTGGTGGGGGCGCTTCTCCCCCCCCCCAAGGCCCCCGCGCGCGTAAGTCGTTACGCGCCATATTAGTTACGCGCCATTGTAGTTGTGTCCCTATGTCCCACCTGTGAATACAGATATATATATATATATATATATATATATATATATATATATATATATATATATATATATATATATATATATATATATATATATATATATATATATATATATATATATATATATAATATATATATATATATATATATATATATATATATATATATATATATATATATATATATATATATATATATATTTATATATATGTTTTTAACTACGTAAAACTTGCGAATATACAACATTCTTTGCTGTCCCATTGTCTGTGTATATAAATAGACTGTCAGGTTTAACGACTCTTGAACATGCAACATATAATGGTCCATGGGAAAACAATCCGTATTCAGATCTATACCTCATGATTCTAATGATTGCCCTTGAGCTTTGTTGATGGTGATTCCTAATCGACGATTCCCTGTGTCGCCATCGTCATTTATATATCCCACTGAACCCCCCGGCGTCCCTGTTTTAGTTGTGTCCCTGTGTCCCGGTCGTCATGTCCAGGTGTCCCGGTCGTCATTTGTGTCCCGGTCTGTATATACATTCGTTTTTGAATTGGTATTTTTTTAGGTTTTAGTTTTTTACCTTTTTTTAGTTTTTTTTTTTCTTTTTTTAGTTTTGTTTTTCTCCTTTATTTTTCATTTTTTTTTCCTTTTTCATTTTATTTTCTTTTTTTATTTTTTTTTTAGGTTTTTTAGTTTTTTATTAGTTTTTTTTTTCTTTTTAGTTTTTTTTTAGTTCATTTGTGTCCCGATGTCCCGGTCTGTAATTTCGTCAGTCGAAAACATGACGTCAGTCGACACAGAAACATGACGTCACCTGACAGATCCACAGACAGACAACTTATTTTTATATATATAGATAGATAGATATATATATATAAATATATATATGTATTTTCTTTTTAGTTTTTTTGTAGTTTTTACCTTTTTTAGTTTTTTTCTTCTTTTGTATTAATGCTAAAGCCAAGGTTCAAACCTAGAGCCTCTCGGACCTAGAACCTGAAACATAACGCTTTACCAACTCAGCTACTTCGGCTTGAATACATTCGTTTTGAGCAGCTTCCTCGGGTGTTGCAATTGTAGGTTCTTCAGTCATTTTATAATTAGAAATTTCTCTTTCAACGGTCTTCTTAAAATTAAAAATTTGTCTTTGAACGATATTCTTAAATACCTGTGACCTGATCGTCATTTATATTCCCTGTGTCCCGGTCGTCATTTGTGTCCCGGTATCCCAGTCTGTAATTTCTCTTTGAGTGTCCCGGTCGTTATTTATATTCCCTCTGTCCCGGTCGTCATTTGTGTCCCGGTCTGTAATTTTTCTTTGAGTGTTTTTTCTTTTTAGTATTTTTTTAGTTTTTTACATTTTTTCTTTTTTATTTTTCAGCTTCACTATGAAATACATATCGCCTAACCTTTGTTTTTTTAACTAAAATCTGGTAGGCATTGATGACCTTATCCAAGTCAAAATCCCAAACCCAATCATCATCGCTATCATGTTCAGTTTTGATATGTTTTGACTCTCGCTGTCCAGGTGGATCTTCATCTAACTGCACGGTTTTCCGTTCTTTAGCCTCAAGCCTGTTTCCTTGCTGTTCTTTTGATTCCTCGGCACGCTTTCTTTTCTGACTTTCTCTATCAGCAGCAAGTTTTTTGGCATAGACTCTTTGAGCATCTTCATCGGCTTTTGCCATTGTAAGTTCATCAGTCATTTTAAACTTAAACATTAATAGATTTCTACGTGAACATATATGTCTTAAATATCTTTAATGACGTCACCGTCATAGCAAAATGACGACAACTAACTTCATGACGTCAGTCGACACAGAAACATGACGTCACCTGACAGACAAACACACAGACAGACAACTTATTTTTATATATATAGATATATGTATATATAAAAAAGGTAAAAAACTAAAAACTAAAAAAGAAAAAACTAAAAAAACTAAAAAAAAGCTAAAAATTACAAAAGAGATAAAAACTAATAAAAAAACTAAAAAAAACTAAAAAAAGCTAAAAACTGAAAAAGGAAAAAACTAAAAACAGGAAAAAACTATACAGGAAATATATAAATGACAATGGGGACACAGGGAATGTTTGATTAGCAATCATCTTCAACAAAGCTCAAGGGTAATCATTAGAATAATGAGATATAGATCTGAATACGGATTGTTTTTCCCATGGACAATTATATGTTGCATGTACAAGAGTCGGTAAAACTGTAGTGGGACACAGGGACACAACTTCAATGGCGCGTAACTAATATGGCGCGTAACGACCTACGCGCGCGGGGGGCTTGGGGGGCCGCGAAGCGCCCCCACCAACTAGGTCTTGGGGTGGCGCGAAGCTCCACCCCATCAGCTAGTATATCTATAGTATCTATATTCACAGGTGGGACACAGGGCCACAACTACAATGGCGCGTACCTAATATGGCGCGTAGCGACTTACGTTCGCGGGGGAGCTTGGGGGGCGCGAAGCGCCACCCCAACAGCTAGTATATATATATATATATATATATATATATATATATATATATATATATATATATATATATATAAATAAGTTGTTTGTCTGTCTGTCGACTGACGTCATGTTTGTGTGTCGACTGACGTCATGTTGGTCAACTGACGTCATTATAAGGATTGAGCTGTATGTCGTCATGAAGTTGTTTGTCGTCTGACGTCATGTTTGTCGACTAACGAAACTACAGATCGGGACACCGGGACACAAATGACGTGTTATGTCTGTTATAACGTAATAGAGGCAACAATCTTGACAGGGCCAGTGAGGCTTTTCTTATTCCACGCATTCTCATGATTCCAATGGATCTGCCTTTTCAACCTAAAAGATTGCAATTCCCAATTTTATTAGCATATTTAGTTTTCAGTCCAGAACCACTAAAGCTATTATGTAAATATCGAAAATATTTATGTAGTCTGAGCAATAATTTTTAGTTTTTATTTCAAAATAGAAAATTACCTGACAATTTTAAAATTATATCTATCTATATATATAAAAATAAGTTGTCTGTCTGTGGATCAGGTGACGTCATGTTTCTGTGTCGACTGGCGTCATGAAGTTAGTTGTCGTCATTTTTGCTATGACGGTGACGTCATTAAAGATATTTAAGACATATATGTTCACGTAGAAACCTATTAATGTTTAAGTTTAAAATGACTGATGAACTTACAATGGCAAAAGCCGATGAAGATGCTCAAAGAGTCTATGCCAAAAAACTTGCTGCTGATAGAGAAAGTCAGAAAAGAAAGCGTGCCGAGGAATCAAAAGAACAGCAAGGAAACAGGCTTGAGGCTAAAGAACGCAAAACCGCGCAGTTAGATGAAGATCCACCTAGACAGCGAGAGTCAAAACATATCAAAACTGAAAATTATAGCGATGATTATTGGGTTTGGGATCTAGACTTGGATAACGTCATCAATGCCTACCAGATTTTAGTTAAAAAAACAAAGGTTCGGCTATATGTATTTCATAGTGATGCTGAAAAATAAAGAAGAAAAAGAAAACTGAAAAAAGAAAAAATGTAAAAAACTAAAAAATACTAAAAAGAAAAAACACTCAAAGAGAAATTACAGACCGGGACACAAATGACGACCGGGACAGAGGGAATATAAATAACGACCGGGATACTCAAGGAGAAATTATAGACTGGGATACCAGGACACAAATGACGACCGGGACACAGGCAATATAAATGACGACCAGGACAACAATGGCAACACCCGAGGAAGCTGCTCAAAACGAATGTATTCACGCCGAAGTATCTGAGTTGGTAAAGCGTTATGTTTCAGGTTCTAGGTCCGAGAGGCTCCAGGTTTGAACCTTGGCTTTAGTAAATAACGACCGGGACACTCAAGGAGAAATTACAGACTGGGATACCGGGACACAAATGACGACCGGGACACAGGCAATATAAATGACGACCAGGACACAGGTATTTAAGAATATCGTTCAAAGACAAATTTTTAATTGTAAGAAGACCGTTGAAAGAGAAATTTCTAATTGTAAAATGACTGAAGAACCTACAATGGCAACACCCGAGGAAGCTGCTCAAAACGAATGTATTCACGCCGAAGTAGCTGAGTTGGTAAAGCGTTATGATTCATGTTCTAGGTCCGAGAGGCTCCAGGTTTGAACCTTGGCTTTAGCGTTAATACAAAAGAAGAAAAAAACTAAAAAAGGTAAAAACTACAAAAAAACTAAAAAGAAAATATATATATATATTTATATATATCATCTTTTCCACAAAAATAATAATTTAGTGCTTCTGCTTAAAAACAGCAATCGAATTGATGCCTCCTGATACGCAACTATCAACAGAGTGGCAATCGTTGTGGTCGGTGATCAGTTCTTACCTCGAGATAATATTCTTTATAGGCGAAACAATCAGTTGACAAGAATTGCTTAAACTCATCGATGCTACGATGCCCTACAATATCCTGACGAATATAAATGACGCCCGGGACACTCAAATAGAAATCACAGACTGGGACACCGGGACACAAATGACGACGGGGACACAGGGAATATAAATGACGACCCGGACACAGGGACACAACTACAACGGGGACGCCGGGGGCACAGGGGGATATATAAATGACGACGGCAACAAAGGAAATGGTCGATTAGCAATCACCATCAACAAAGCTCAAGGGCAATCAATAGAATCATGAGATATAGATCTGAATACGGATTGTTTTCCCATGGACCATTATGCGTTGCATGTTCAAGAGTCGGTAAACCTGACAATCTATTTATATGCACAGACGATGGGACAGCAAAGAAAGTTGTATATTCGCAAGTTTTACGTAGTTAAAAACATATATATATATATATATATATATATATATATATATATATATATATATATATATATATATATATATATATATATATATATATATATATATATATATATATATATATATATTCACAGGTGGGACATAGGGACACGACTACAATGGCGCGTAACTAATATGGCACGTAACGACTTACGCGCGCGGGGGGGGCTTGGGGGGGGCAAAGTGCCCTCACCAACTAGGTTTTGGGGTGGCGCGAAGCGCCACCCCAACAACATAATATCATAATGTCATAATAGACAACATAAATATCAAAAATATTTATGTTGTCTGAGCAATAGTTTTTAGTTTTATTTCAAAATAGAAAATTACCTGACAATTTTAGAATTATATCTATCTATATATATAAAAATAAGTTGTCTGTCTGTGGATCAGGTGACGTCATGTTTCTGTGTCGACTGTCGTCATGAAGTTAGTTGTCGTCATTTTTGCTATGACGGTGACGTCATTAAAGATATTTAAGACATATATGTTCACGTAGAAATCTATTAATGTTTAAGTTTAAAATGACTGATGAACTTACAATGGCAAAAGCCGATGAAGATGCTCAAAGAGTCTATGCCAAAAAACTTGCTGCTGATAGAGAAAGTCAGAAAAGAAAGCGTGCCGAGGAATCAAAAGAACAGCAAGGAAACAGGCTTGAGGCTAGAGAACGCAAAACCGCGCAGTAAGATGAAGATCCACCTGGAAAGCGAGAGTCAAAACATATCAAAACTGAAAATGATAGCGATGATGATTGGGTTTGGGATCTTGACTTGGATAAGGTCATCAATGCCTACCAGATTTTAGTTAAAAAAACAAAGGTTCGGCGATATGTATTTCATAGTGAAGCTGAAAAATAAAGAAGAAAAAGAAAACTGAAAAAAGAAAAAATGTAAAAAACTAAAAAATACTAAAAAGAAAAAACACTCAAAGAGAAATTACAGAGGGAATATAAATAACGACCGGGACACTCAAGGAGAAATTACAGACTGGGATACCGGGACACAAATGACGACCGGGACACAGGCAATATAAATGACGACCAGGACAACAATGGCAACACCCGAGGAAGCTGCTCAAAACGAATGTATTCACGCCGAAGTAGCTGAGTTGGTAAAGCGTTATGTTTCAGGTTCTAGGTCCGAGAGGCTCCAAGTTTGAACCTTGGCTTTAGCATTAATACAAAAGAAGAAAAAAACTAAAAAAGGTAAAAACTACAAAAAAACTAAAAAGAAAATATATATATCTATATATATAAAAATAAGTTGTTTGTCTGTCTGTCGACTGACGTCACGTTTGTGTGTCGACTGACGTCATATTTGTCGACTGACGTCATTATGAGGATTGAGCATTATTCCGTCGTGAAGTTGTTTGTCGACTGATGTCATGTTTGTCGACTGATGAAATTACAAACCGGGACACCCGGACACAAATGACGACCGGGACACCGGGACACAGGGAATATAAATGACGACCGGGACAATCAAAGAGAAATTACAAACTGGGACACCGGGACACGAATTACGACCGGGACACAGGAAATATAAATGACGACCAGGACACAGGGACACAACTACAACGGGGACGCCGGGGAGCACAGGGGGGGGGATATATAAATGACGACGGGGACACAGGGAATGTTCGATTAACAATCATTATCAACAAAGCTCAAGGTTAATCATTAGAATAATGAGGTATAGATCTGAATACGGGTTGTTTTTCCCATGGACAATTATATGTTGCATGTTCAAGAGTCGGTAAACCTGACAATCTATTTATAAGCACAGGCACTGGGATTCCCAGACACAAATCACGACCGGGACACAGGGAATATAAATGACGACCGAGACACAGGGACACAACTACAACGGGGACGCCGGGGGCACTTGCAGGATATATAAATGACGACCGGGACACAGGGATTGTTCGAATAGAAATTACAGACCGGGACACCGGGACACAAATGACGACCGGGACACCGGGACACAGGGAATATAAATGACGACCGGGACACTCAAAGAGAAATTACAAACTGGGACACCGGGACACAAATGACGACCGGGACACAGGGAATATAAATGACGACCAGGACACAGGGACACATCATTAGAATAATGAGGTATAGATCTGAATACGGATTGTTTTTCCCATGGACAATTATATGTTGCATGTTCAAGAGTCAGTAAACCTGACAATCTATTTCTATGCACAGACAATGGGACAGCGAAGAATGTTGTATATTCGCATGTTTTACGTAGTTAAAAACATATATTTATATCTATCTCTATTCACAGATGGGACACAGGGACACAACTACAATGGCGCGTAACTAATATGGCGTGTAACGACTTACGCGCGCGGGGGGGCTTGGGGGGGAGCGAAGCGTCCCACCAACTAGGTGTTGGGGTGGCGCGAAGCGCCACCCCAACAGCTAGTATATTTATATATATCTTCTTTTCCACAAAAATAATAATTTAGACCGGGACACAAATGACGACCGGGACAGAGGGAATATAAATAACGACCGGGACACTCAAGGAGAAATTACAGACTGGGATACCGGGACACAAAAGACGACCGGGACACAGGCAATATAAATGACGACCAGGACACAGGTATTTAAGAATATCGTTCAAAGACTAATTTTTAATTGTAAGAAGACCGTTGAAAGAGAAATTTCTAATTGTAAAATGACTGAAGAACCTACAATGGCAACACCCGAGGAAGCTGCTCAAAACGAATGTATTCACGCCGAAGTAGCTGAGTTGGTAAAGCGTTATGTTTCAGGTTCTAGGTCTGAGAGGCTCCAGGTTTGAACCTTGGCTTTAGCATTAATACAAAAGAAGAAAAAAACTGAAAAAGGTAAAAACTACAAAAAAACTAAAAAGAAAATATATATATATATTTATATATATCATCTTTTCCACAAAAATAATAATTAGTGCTTCTGCTTAAAAACAGCAATCGAATTGATGCCTCCTGATACGCAACTATCAACAAAGTGGTAATCGTTGCGGTCGGTGATCAGTTCTTACCTCGAGATAATATTCTTTATAGGCGAAACAATCAGTTGACAAGAATTGCTTAAACTCATCGATGCTACGATGCCCTACAATATCCTGACGAATATAAATGACGCCCGGGACACTCAAATAGAAATCAAAGACTGGGGCACCGGGACACAAATGACGACGGGGACACAGGGAATATAAATGACGACCCGGACACAGGGACACAACTACAATGGGGACGCCGGGGGGCACAGGGGGATCTATAAATGACGACGGCAACAAAGGAAATGGTCGATTAGCAATCACCATCAACAAAGCTCAAGGGCAATCAATAGAATCATGAGGTATAGATCTGAATACGAATTGTTTTCCCATGGACCATTATGCGTTGCATGTTCAAGAGTCGGTAAACCTGACAATCTATTTATATGCACAGACGATGGGACAGCAAAGAATGTTGTATATTCTCAAGTTTTACGTAGTTAAAAACATATATATATATATATATATATATAAATTCAATGGTGAAACAATGGGAATGTGTTGCGCCTCAGGAAAAGTTAAACTTCCTCTATTGGCTGCACCACCAGAGCCATTAAAAACTTTGCTTACTGGAACTACGTCAGAATCTGAGCGTTTTTTATCACAGATCAGAAAATATAACTCATGCTTCCAAATGACGTCGTTTGATGTCGAAAATCGGAAATCCAGATCAATTTATGCCTACTTTCAAAGTAATAGGGCAAATTTATCATAAAGCAGGGTCCCTTCTACCATTTTCAGGCGAGAATTATAAATTTTTACAATTGTGCTTCATTAGTGATACAAATTTTGAATGGAATGCACATTGCGAAATTTATCCCAACGTTGAAAGGACAATCGTTTCCCAATTGCAACATCTTTTCCACGAAAATAATATTTTAGTGCGTCTGTTTAAAACAGCCATCGATTTAATACCTACTGATACGCATAAAATTGTCATTTCCGCTGACAAAACGCCTCCTGGTCAACATGTGCGTAGATATAATTCTCCAACTATCGACGAAGTGGCAATCGTTATGGTCGGTGATCAGTTTTTACCTCGAGATATTATTCTTCATAAACGAAACGCTCAGTTGGTAAGAATTGCTGAAACTCATCGATGCTATGATGCCCTGCAATATCCTATTATTTTTTGGGATGGAGCCGACGGCTATCACTTTAATATTAAATTGATGAATCCAGCCACTAACAAAGAAATGAATAAGAAATGCAGTGCAATGCATTATTATTCCTATAGACTAATGATTCGGCAGGATGAAGAGAATAACATTTTAAAATGCCGTCAATTGTTTCACCGATATGTCGTTGATATGTATGCAAATATTGAATCAGAACGTTTGATATATATCCGCCTGATTCAGACCAAGCTCCGCTCTGAACAATAGATTCATTTGCGAGATGCAACTGTAAATGACGGTAATACCACAAACGTTGGAAGATTAACGATTTTACCTTCGTCATATGCTGGCTGTCCCCGTCAATGCATGAATATCCTCAAGATGCTATTACTTATGTTCGTCTCTATGGTCGTCCAGATTTATTTATTACATTTACATGTAATCAATCTTGGGACGAGATACAGCAGCTTTTGCTTCAAGGACGATCGGCGGTTCATAGACATGACATTACGGCCCGTGTCTTCCGGCAAAATTTGAAATCACTGATAAACTACATAGTAAAACTTGAAGTGTTTGGGTCAGTGCGATGCTGGATGTACTCAGTGGAATGGCAAAAATGAGGTTTGCCACACGCACATATACTAATCTGGCTACATAATAAAATTACGTCTAACGAAATTGATGATGTGATTTCCGCTGAAATACCTGATGAAAATGTCGATAAGTGGTTATATGATATTGTTGTAAAAAATATGATACATGGACCTTGCGGTGTATTGAACGAAAATTCACCATGCATGGCCGAAGGAAGGTGCACAAAGCAATATCCTCGACTTTTAGTATCCAACACAATTACTGGCAATGATTGTTACCCAAAATATAGAAGAAGATCTACTGAAGATGGCGGTAAAACAGCAATAATAAAGAAGCGTAACGGTACCACCATTGAAGTAGATAACTAGTGGGTTGTTCCATATTCCCCATTATTATCAAAAACATTTAATGCACACATAAACGTTGAATACTGTAACTCCGTAAAGGCAATCAAATACATATGTAAATACGTCAACAAAGGCAGTGACATGGCAGTTTTTGGCTTGCAGTCCGAAATCAAAGATATCGATGAAATC